>NC_134029.1:6590000-6890000 GCF_964204645.1 Tubulanus polymorphus | reverse complement strand
TGAGGACGATAATAAGGTGAGTACTTTACGATCAAGTAACTAATACAGTCAAACTTGTCATCACAATTGGGACCGTCATTATGTTGATGCCCTATCCAAATGACAACTTACAATTAGTAAAATTGAATTGGAACACAAATTGAAACTAAAAAATAGTGATAGCTTAAAGGATGTGACCACTTATTTGATGAGGATGAGTTAACCAAGTTTCACTGAGATGATATGCGTATCAAGTAATCTTTACCCGCTTGACTGATTTTGTATATCAAGAATTATTATCCACTTATCCTTAATTATCTTCTGACAAGAGTCCAAAATAACCAATGTAGCACCCTGGAAATCACAAGAACAAAACAAACATTTTTGCTTCGCTAAATCGACGAGGATGACTTTGAACAACATTATTGATGAACACAGGTCTGACCTTTTCCATGAATTCTTCCCCAAGGACCATTTTGTGCATGTTTTTGCAAGTTTTGTAGATAACTGAAAGTTTTTCCTGACACAATTTCTCCGTCTCATTCAAAGATCTCAACCCAACCTATTAACAGAGTTAACATAATAACAGTTTTCTGACCAGGATCAGATTATTGACTTGGTTGCTGGCCAAATCTTTGTAAGGAAATACTGAGAGATCAAAAGTCATGTAATATGGTACCTGCTGACGAGCTTGTAATGCAGAAACAGCTTTATGCGTTCCCTCATCTACTGAATCCTGTTCTGCAGCAGTGTCGGCCTTCAAATCCAACACATGTACATTGAAAATACATTTTATGATGAAATTGTTAGTCGGCTGTGGTGGAAGTTATTCCACATGAATATGAATTTACCTGGGAACTTATATGAAAGCGTCCAAGATCGGTTAAAATGAATTTGTTGAATACAATACTCCCATCATCTGATTCTTCATCAGTTGAACATAGCAGTAGTTGATCACTTCCCAGTCGAAGGAAATCACCGATTATCATGTGTTCATAAGAATCAGGTTGCCATCCTACGATGCTCTAGAAATGGATGCAAATATCCAATGTAAACTAATGATTCAATCCGAAGTTTGAATGGTTATAACAATTTACAGATTTACTTGCCCCCAGTTCCACAGTTGTGACTTTAAGCTCAAATCAACTACCGGGTAATTCAAGACAAATCTCACAACTGCGGAAATGGGTCCCAAAGTTGGTATTTCTAGGAACCACTTAATTGTGTACAAATACATTACGAAGAGGTGACTGATTTTATAAATGTTAAATCTTAAGCTATACCTTCTGCAGGCTACTGACATCAAATAGACCCACATTCTGTTTAGAATCATGTATGACAAAATAGCTTTCATCATAGGTCTCTAGATGATTGATATGACATTTTCCAGTGAAAATATCAACATTTTTGAAAGTAACAAGTTTTCCGTTATCAAAATTTAACAGTTGTCCTTTGTTCGTCAGTACAGTTGCCGAAAAGCGATCGCTACTTTGAGCCATTGATACATGTAGACAAGAAACAATACCAGCATATATGTGTTGTAGCACCCTATTGCCATCAGTCGTAACACAGGTGAATTCTCCGGCCTTTTCACCGCAAGTTAGAGTCACTAATAACGATTTATGCGACGACGGATCGGTGACAAGTTGACCGCTGCAAAGCAGTCGAATTTTTTCGTGCGTCTCGGACGCGCACCAAAGATAATCGATGTTCTTCAGTTTGCCGACGTCGGATGAAATCTTTCGAAAGTTCGCCACAAATTTCCCCGTTTTTTTCGCATCGCTTTGAGCCAAATAAACCGTATGCCCCGAAGCGAACAGCACTTTAGGCCCATCCAGTATATAATACTTCATATCCAGCGGGTTTATGTTGCTATTGTTCTTGGCGAAAAACTCGCCGAATTCGATAAAATTTCTCCGCGAAGTGACGGAAATAACTTGAAAGTTTATAGCCGATCCAAAACTGAATTCTAAATTCTTCGGTTGTTCCGTAAGCAATATAGTCGGCAATCGTAATCCAGTCGATGATTCCAGTATAGTGTTCGTCGTGAGAATATAGTACTGAGTATCTTGTTTAGCTCGGGATGGCAAACCGACAACGCGATCGCAAACTCGTTTCCATTCGTGTTTCTCTACGTCGTATTTCAGCCAGGTCCCTTTCAGTTTTCGTTCGACGGGACAAACATCGATGGCTACGACTTCACCGCGATGAACAAGCAGAGTTCTACTGGCGGCGGTAGTCATTCCGATTATAGACTGACAAACACCTGAAAATAAATCAGTCAACAGTCTCTTTCTCACTCTCCTTCTTGTATTTTCGAACAAATAGGCCCTAATGTCTATTTTTATTTTTAAAGTAAAAGGAGACTTTTAACAATTCTTTGATTAGGGGTAAATAGCTAGGCACGGGTCTAAAATCAGAGTGTTTTAAATTTTAGGCTATTTTTTACAAGAAAAGGAAAGCGGACAGTAAGCCTAGGATTAAAATAAATCTGCATCAGACCCCTGTGCCAATCTCCTGTGATCAGATTTGTAAACGGAGACGGGAGCTTTTGACTCGTTGCTGGCTGGTTTAAAAGGAAATCCCGAAGAAATGACTAGCAAAAAAATCCAAACTTACCGCTCATGGGCGCGGACATCTTGGATTAATGAGCCAATGAAACAGTCGAATAGTAATATTGCGGCTTTTAAGCCAATCACAAGCCAGGTAACATAACCAACTGGCCAGGAAGTGTCAAAAACCAAAAACCTACTGCTAGCTGCCGCGTCGTTGTCTGGCTATTTCTCTCAACATGGCAAGTTTTTTCAAATATGAATTACATTTAACATTTATACTGAAAATTAGGGTCTTTTCTACCACGACGGCATGAACTATTTGTAAATATTGTGGTTTTTTAGTCGCTTTTTATTAGCCTTAAAAGCCTTAGGCCCTATTTAACCAAAATTTACATTTACTAAATGTAACAAACATGTAAAGGCACCAGTGGCTAATGTCTATTAATTAATTGATGAGACCTGTTTTTCTGGGATATTTTGCTTACTTTTTGGGGTACATACCTCATTTATGTCTTAACAGAATGCCAAAAATCGCGGACAACAACTGAATATCCGATATATTTCCAGTTCTGTACCAATTAGATGGATTGGCAAAAAGACTCCTTAAGTCCAGTTGAATGAGAGACAAAATCCTCCATTTTGTCAAATTTCTTGGATTTGAACATTGTTACCATGCCTACGCCACCCTGATTTAGTTGTTGAGACCCCACAAGAAAAATAACTTCATTTCGTAGGCATGGTGACAATGTAAAAATTAGAAATTTGACAAAATGGAGGATTTTCTCTCTCATTCAATTGGACTTAAGGAGTCTTTTTGCCAATCCATCTAATTGGTACAGAACTGGAAATATATCGGATATTCTGTTGTTGTCCGCGATTTTTGGCATTCTGTTAAGACATAAATGAGGTATGTGCCCCAAAAAGTAAGCAAAATATCCCAGAAAAACAGGTCTCATCAATTAATAAATAGACATTAGAAATTTTGGTTACTATGATTAAAAAAATGTAGTATGACAGTACAGCTTGTTAAAGTTATAGTAATTTTTTGAATCTCATAACATAGTCCTTAGGCTTATACTATACTAGTCGCCTCAGAATTCATTCAGAAGCTAAAAAGTATTACCCTTTACCTGCTGTTTAGTGCCTCCGCCTAACAACCTTTGTCTAGCCCTATCATCATCATTAATATCATACACGAAATGAAGCTCAATAGAGGCGACCCGTCCCGCCAGCTAATATAGCATTTGGTTTATCGATTGGTGGTATTCAGACACCATGCAGTACACTCTCGACCTATTCATTAATTCTAAAGCGCTAAAATGTAATGTCTTTCTATAGGATTACACAGACACTATTCCCGAAGTGAGAACTGCCTTTAAAGAAACATATGGAGGCAAGTAAAACAAGAAACAGATTGTTAATTTAGTGTTTACCGATGAGAAATCTTCATCCCCCTGCGATCCAAGGTTACATGTAGGATGTCAGCGTGACATAATTTCGTTGCTGTGCTAATCGTTTACAGGTAACACCGAAGACTACGATGAAAGAGATATAGAGAAGTTGAACACGAATGATGAATTTACGCACGCGTTTCTCAAGTTTCTGAAAGGAGATGTGAAGAAAACGATAGATATGCTAGATGTGTCATTCAAGTGGAGAAAAAGTATCGGATTAAATGGTCAGTGAGTGAAAAGAAATTTCATTCTTTTCATGCATTGTAAGTGTTCCAGCAAGGAAAGTGTTTGAAATTAGATGGACTCAGTGAAAATCAGTTGAATTTTTTTTAATTTGTCCAAAAAAGATGATATAAGGATTTCTTGTGTGCATTCTTAACGACAGTGTTGTATGCAATGTTGTAAAGGTCTTCAATTGAAATATACCGTACCGGTATTCAAAGTCATTCTATTCAATTTTCTATGAACCCTGAAATCCGTCGCATAAAATGCTGTCAATTACTCTTATATGCGTGAATTTATTCTATAGATCTGAAAGAAGATTGCTTTGAAAAAGAAATTCTAGAAAAAGGCAATATTTACTTTCACGGTAAAGACAAGAATGACGTTGATCTGTGTAAGTGTTTGGTGTTCGAAACAACAACAAAAATTTCCAGTTTTCCCAGAGATTCTAGGATAGCGTACCGGTAGTTGTTGATCACTAATGCACTCCATTTCAGTTTTTTTCAAGTTTAGAGAAATCAAAAGCTCCGAAACGATTAAAAAGTACATCGCTTACATGTTTGAGAAACATTTCAAAAATAATCTCGACAAAAAGATGGTACTCATTTTCGACATGTCCGGTGTTGGTTTGATGGGCCTGGTACGTTAACATTTTTTCATTCATCAAATTTAACTTATTTCTTTTCAAG
Source organism: Tubulanus polymorphus (assembly GCF_964204645.1). Classification (NCBI taxonomy): domain Eukaryota; kingdom Metazoa; phylum Nemertea; class Palaeonemertea; order Tubulaniformes; family Tubulanidae; genus Tubulanus; species Tubulanus polymorphus. Next base: position 6,885,101 of record NC_134029.1, on the reverse strand, counting down.
ACATGTACGTATGAATATATAGGCTATACCAGAAGAGAAATATTTGGCTTCTTGCTCAATGTACTTTATGAAACTCCCAAATCATATTGCAAATGAATCTTTTATTTCAGGATATGGACTTTTTCAAGTATCTATTGGCCTGTGCCACTGATTATTTTCCTAATACAGGTATATTACTTTCATATAATATATGAAAGAAATTTGCATATGATTTGGATATAAATTATTTCATTATATTTGTTCAAAACTTACATTTTTCACATATACTATTCTGGTATAAATTTTTCAGCTTACTTGCTCATTTTTGAAATGGCCTGGATTCTCAACGGTAAATATGACGCTTGATTTCGTTATCTAAGAAGAATTCATGGATTCTCAAGAGTATAACTCTATACGACTCATTTTTTACGCACAGCCGCCTGGAATGTTCTAAAAAATCTGATGAGCGCGGAGGTGAGGAAATATGTTCACATGGTCGGAAAAAGTAAAGTCACCGAGTTTGTGGATGCAGCCCAACTACCAGAAAATATGGGTGGCAAGGTAAGTTGGAATTCTGCCACAAGCTTTGTTTGCAATTTAGCTGGGGTCTAAGCAACGTAGTGATCTTGAAAAGATTCGTAGAGGTGTTAACTTGATGTAGAATGAATACAACAAGACGGATAGAATTTTAAAGGTTAACTAATTAACAAGTTCACTGATAAAGTACTATCCGTCTCGGATTTAGTCTTGTGATCTTGGTTAATGCAGTCACTCCCGGTTAGGCTTAAAACGATAGTAGCATATTTTCTGTCGGCATTATTTGATGTGATGCTTATGGTATAATGTCAACAGTTTTATCTGATGTATGCAGTTCTGGACACATGGGTGTAGCATTTTGGTTATTTGGAAATTTCACTGCCCTCTAAGAGAGAATGTTCTCGCCAGAGATTATGTCGAAGCATGAGTTTAACTAAATCATTCATCGAAGCATACTGTATGTACTAATGTATCTTTTTAATTCTAGGATACCTACACTTATGAACACGTTCCGGAGAGAAGTAGTTGATCAAATACAAAACATATCTACCTAAACGGAACTCGCTGTCTCAGCCAGTGCGTGTATTTAACCCATACAGCTGTTTTAATCATTCCTGTAGAATATTCGCTTCACTACGATACTTAACTCAATATGCAATCGACAGACTCAATACCAGATCATTCGGAGATTTTACAGCCATTCCGATTATTATTATCATTACCATTATTATTAACTTGCTCAGGTTTAAAAATGATATGATGTACGATAAACCTCACCTACCGGTAACTCGGATTGGTCAGTGAAGGCCGAGTTGACGATCGGAAAAAATACGTGAGGAAATCAGAAAATAATTTTGTAGTTGTCCGAGTTAGGCGAGGTTAAGTTAAATACCCGGTATATTATTAACGAGGTTGTTATGAAATTATTGGATTATTTTTGTGCCGTAGTCATTTTTATAGTCATTGCGTGTCCACGCTTACGAGATCATGACAAACCATTTCACTTCTGTATTAACATACTGGTACTTACAACGTTAGGCTTTACGTATTATGAAATATATCTGCATTGTAAACTCTGGGGCATTTGAATTTTGAATGTTTTTGACTCATTTTGAGAAAACGTGTACAAACATAACACGTTAAACTTGAAGATCGCTTTCGATCATGCAATACATTATTTACAAAGTTTTTAAAAACTTTGTTTTCAAAAATATGGCGAAATCGTAGTTTCGTTGGTAATGTGTCAAGATGCAGATCAATGTTTTTGAATATGTAGGAAGGACTCATTTCTTAAATTATTTTAAAATAGAGCCATTGTAACCATGAGGATCTACGTAATATATGAACAACAATAATAAGTTGCTGATAAAAAGATTCTTCTTGCTTATTTACATTCTGTTAATAGTGGGCTGTATTGATTGGTTTTCTAAAAGGGGTCATTTATAGGAGGTGTAAGGCGGGGTATATAAAGAAGGAATGGGCTGACAAGTCTATCAATGCTTTAAAACGTGTATAAGGGTTGCAGGACGGCGTGACCATTCGTTCCTTATCTACTGTTGATTACTGGTTACAGTGAGGACCTTAGAATCTGATAGCTTGTTTTATATCCAGAGGTTCCACTGTATTATTTTAGCTGTAGTGATGAGCATCCACTTCCATGTCAAATGAGTGAGAATCCCAAGGTGGGGCCAGAATAGACCTTGAGTCTTAGAAACCCACTGCATGGGAATAAAAGCACTAACGTTTGAATAAGTATTTCAAACTGAAATACATATATCTTATGTTTATTGCAATCTAAAATCAATGAAAATAAAAATTTAATAGTATACGTATTCATAGACTAGAATATTTATAAAAAAATATTTGAAGACCACTGCTTCAATCACAATGATGAGAAAGCCATAATCATCAGATTTTATCGCAATAATTTGGAATTTAATTTCATAACGTGACACAGGCACTAATTGATCGTCATTTCTTGTCTTAAGGCACTTCTAAAAAGCTCATGAAAGCCGTCTCCACCGCAACACAGGAAGAATCAATAATTGAATTGAGTTGCTAATCTCCGCTAGTGGCCTTTATCTTATCGCTCTGTGCTTGGCTGGAATGATATATTCATACTAGAACACAACTATTATTTCACTGCATTGACTCGCATAAGTGTTTATACTGGTATATATAAAGCCTTATCTATACTAGAGCACGGTTGGGTGGTCTTATCATTTGTAATCATGGTTTTTTGCATACAATACACGGCCGAGGAACCTCTCGGTCACAAACTTCAATATAACCTTTAAAACCTAGAATTTCGCCCCACACAGGAAAATTTCAATAATTTCATTACGGATGGATCGGTTGTCAGTAACATATTTTCTGGCCCCTTGAAGTTCATTGAAACGAGGTTTCACTGTATATACTTGCATCCACAGTAGAACTCGCTTAATTCGGATTTTCGGATACTAATAGATATTCCAAAACTTTTCATAACGCTAATTCATAGTTCAAGTGAAACTGAGCTTTTCATCTAGTATAGACAGGGCTTTCCTATCTAAAAATATCAACTATCTCCAAGCAACAACAGCGGCTTAACATTCATTTTTAACTATAATACTGGTGCTTAATAATACTATTGTAAACTATGACACTACAATTCTTGTGATATGAAGCCTAATCAGAGTATTGACTCGTATCTCATTTTTTCTGCGTACATCAAAGCATCTCGTAACATACAAATAAATCATGGATTAGACTTTATCTAGGTGATGATTGTATAAGACTTTGAAGTGAAGACGAGTAGGACAGTAGGGCAAAGAAGAAAATAAGAAATAGGCAGAAAAGATGAAAGGTTAAAGGACAGCTTGAGATATACGGTGGAACCTATTTGAACTGTGGCAAAGACAACGGTAATGAGCCAAATTTTCTACATTAGGCTAAAAAAAATTGATACCTTGTTTCTCCACTCTGCTGAGCTTAAAAGTTGACCCGGCCGGCCGCCTATCTACCCTATACATTACTTTTTTTAAAATCGTGATCAATTTTACCATAACAGACCCGGCCGCTATAGAAATGAACTGTTTACAAAATTTATCATATTTTATAAAAATGACCCGGCCGCTGCGGAGAAACAGGTATCATTTTTGTTTAGCCTTATATGACTGGAAGATTGTTATACCTTATATGATGATGACTTAATCGAGGTTAACTGTTTTGTCTTACCAAGGTTCCACAGTACAATACATCGGGATAGAACAAAAATGATGGGATCGGAAGGAAGACACATTAAATATATATAATTTCCCAGTGATGCTAATCATACTTCGAATCATCGGCCATATTGTTAAAAATGTACGCGACCATCTCGAAAATATTTCCCCATTTTTCAGTGAACAACAAACATGATGCGTATCTATTTACAACATCACAGTTGATTAATTTACAGAAGACAAAAAATATTTTCCCTGAACTGAATTTTTTTATCCAGATGACAGCCGCATTACCATCTATTCGCCTCTATAAACAGCTATATTCTTATCTGTTTCGTGTAATTTGATTTCGTGCAGATAGCCCCGCGGTAAATGATCAGCCAGGTTCTTCCAGATGAACACCGCTATATTTTCGACTGAACTGTAAAATAAGATTCACAAATACTTCATTAGACTCCACTTTGTTTAAGCCTTAAATCCAACACAAATCTTAGAACCATTACAACAGAATGCGCTCTAAATTCTATTGTCTAATTTAAAAATCACTAATTGTTTTTAAGTTAACCTACTCTATTTCAAATAGAGCATAAGGGCCTAAAAACTTGATATTTCCAAACCTTGAGGCTATTTCTAGGTAGATGATTTTGAAAAGTAAGCCTTGGTATAAAAATATCAACTAAGACTTTCTGTGGAACTGGCCTTCATATGCCAGGATAGTGAACGCACCTGACTTTTTCAGCGAAATAAGGAACATCCTTATCCACATTTTTATGATCGAGAATGTCCATAATTTTCTTCTGAAAAACATAAAAACGGCATTCGATATCATATTGATATGGTGTAATAACGTAAGAACTGAGCATTTGCGTATTAGTTTTAATAGTTATTACCTGAATAACAGCCTTCAAATCAGTCAAATTCATTACCATTCCAGTGACAGGGTCAACCTGAAGAATAAATTCAAAATCAATGCTTATTTAGTTATCTATTTCAGAAATAAATTGCAACAATTTGTACAATGTGACAATCAATACATATATTGTAATATAAAACTGGGTTTTCAGAAAAATTAAGAGAACTAAAACCCTTAAAAGGAATCTGTGATATAAAGTAGCAGTTGGTTAATGGAGAACAACTGTGCAAAATTTGACTACGATAAATAGGAGATTTGGAAATACACCGGTATGAACACCAGAAAATATAGCAGCTTAAAATGAATCAACAGAAGACGATAATCGATTGATAAGTGGAGATAAAATGGCGTTTCATCTTATCCATCTGAATCAACAAAGTTAAGAGTCTATCAAATGTTAATCAAATGAGCAGACATCTTTTTCTTCTTACCTCTCCCTTGACGGTCACTTCGACTGCAAAACATAAACCGATTAAACCTGAATTGTCAGTTCTACAAAATCGATTGTATTTTCACATTTTGTACATAAAAAAATGGACAAAACGTGTTTAGAATTGAAGGGATAAATCGATTATCATTTACCTTTGTAATTATGCCCATGGCCATTCGGATTATTACATTTACCATACAACCGTTCGTTCTCTTCATTACTAAGATGAACACTGCGTTAAAAGAATAAATAAAACAATTCATTCAAGGCTGATTTCGCAAATGAATAGTTGCTTAACTTTTTGTCCGTTAATTAATAGCGATGATTTTTAAATGTTAGAAATTACATCTTAAACTAGAATATCGTCAACAGGGCCCAGTTTCACTGTGTTCACCCTACTCGTACAACGAATTACACAACATACTGAATTACCGAAGGGATTTAATCGATTTAAGAGTTTATCCTTTCTGTAGGACCCTCCCCTGTCACACGATTTATTACACATATCAGTTTGTCCCGATAATTAGTACGACCATCAATGCTGAAGCACCTCCAAAAACCTATAAAAACAATTTTCTATCCTTATTTCGTTTGGATAGGATTTAGATCGTTACCTGTGCAATCTATGACTAGCACTAAAACATTCGATGCGGGTCAAATAAACGAATGGTCGACGAGGATCGTATGACATTCGATCGTCTTCCTGGTTCAGCCTGGAGGCAGCCATTTTATTTACCTTCACTTGCCACAGTTAGAAATCTCGCCTGCCAGAGGCAGAAATTTGTACGGAAGCCCCTTGGTGACATACGAGATAATTCACAAATTTGGCATTATTATGTCAAAATTCGACATAATTAGTCGGAATTGTGAAACAAAATCTCGTAAATTTGCTAGGCCTGTATGACAATGAATTATGATCACGATATTTATTTTCTCCAGAAATGGCAACGGCAAGCGGAGGACTGGAGCGATGCCCAACCACCGAAGCCTTCATATATGTATTCGTGACGTAATGTGTATCATTTTCAGGAGCGGGCTAAGAATGTTCAATATGAATGGTCTGTTCCGACTCCCCGGGTCCGACTCTCAATAAGCCATCTTCACACCGTAGGGACTCCGAAGGCCGGCACTAACTGGTAGAAGCGAGTCGGGGAGCGATACCGGACCCCTGGCAAGCGAGGATGTCAATAAGCCGTCTTCGCCAAAGATCCCCAAAATATATTTGGACCCTTTATCTTACAGTAGGCCGAAATGACCGGAAAATATACGGATATTCAAGTGCCGAAGAAGGTGGCAACACCCACAGCGGAAATCAGTCATATCACGCGCAAAATTCCATTTTCATATATGTCATACAATTTTGAAAATTTTGACTTTTTTGTAATTAATCGAAATGACTCTTATGTAATGAATTTTCATCCAATTTTAATCAAAAATTAGGAATATTGTGTGGTTGATGTGCACCACGTCAATCCGACCTGGTCAATGAATCAATTTAAGCCCTATAAAAAATTCAATACATTCAAATACAGATTAATTTCATTGATATTTATTAGTATATCATTCATGTTGTTTAACAATGTTAAACAAAAAGGCGTTAATAAACCTCTTAATAAAGTTATTTTTTTGTATTTGTGATACCGTATGGTGTACACGCTAGTTCGTTTGACAAAATGAAGAATTTAAAATTGCCCGCAGCTCAACTCGAAATCGTTCCGACGCTAGACAGTAAACGTAGAAATTGATCGCTGAGTTGACCGCCATCAAAGCTCGAGAAATCCAGTAAACAACGTTCAGAATCATTCGATCAGCTCCCGTTACGTATTTCAAAATACGATACAAGAAAAACGGGAAATGTAACACGAGAAACAATATAGAAACTGACAGTAACATCAAAGTCACTGACACGGAATTATCAGCTGACTCCTTCCCATCCGAACAAGAATTAGTCATTTCTTTGCGTCGCTTCGATTGAAGTACGAGTTGGGTAACGATCGATATATTGCACCCTAGAATAAGACCAAATGGAATCCAAAACTGGATGACGTTTTGAGTGAATGAAATAATGAATCTCGGACGACCTCTTAGAGGATAGTCGCAGTCGTTTTCGGGGCCGTTTGTGTAGACTCTAAGTGGTACGGCTCGGTAGATACTGAATCCTAGCTGAGCTAATACCATCGCAAGTAGTACTACGCGGGCTTTACGAGGGGTACAGATAGATTTCGCTTTGAACGGAAAGCAGACAACAATTAGGCGATCGATACTCATGAACGCTAATGTTAAATTCGAAAATGAAGCTGTAGCCACCAGTAAGAATATGTAAATTTTACAAAATAGGTCAGTTATCAAATGTTGGAAGACAACACGAGTAAATAATACGGGTACGCATAGCGAAACTACGGTCGTATCGAATACTTCCAGAGCTATCATGTAAACGCCCGTGGACGTGCGCGTGTAATGGCGATTCGAAAGAACTCTTAAAGCAAACAAGTTACCGACGGTGCCGACGACAAACGAAAACGGAAGGAATCCGTACATGGCCACCAAAGCCACATGAAAAATCCATTTACTGTCGAAAACGATACCGAAAGCGAAGTATCCGGTGGCGTGGTCGTTGTATGGATTCTGATGACCGAGTGTTACTAAAGTTAGATTGTAATCGGAGAGAGTGACAAGCGCAGACATGGCTGCGGAAACTTAACACGCGTTGATTCAACGAGAAGGACACGCACCGATATACGAAAATGATGGAAGAAACATCGTATTTGTTGTTGATTACAATATAATGGCTTTATTTTAGAGGATAACGTGCGAAAATCCCGTGTTTATGCGATGACTGCGTTAAAGATCTGAATCGGTTTTATAAATGTCGACCGTATCAGGAAACAATATAGTTGCGTGGAATATACCCGATATGTCACGATATTGAAAGATATCGTTTTACATTTTTGTCAATGACTTAATGTCGTGAGATTCTGTGTGTACAACTTTTTCAAAGCGTTTTTTGCTTCGAGCCTCATCATCCAGGGCCCGGTTACACGAACAAGAATTAACTTTTGATTCGAATTAGGTGATGATTTGAAATTTTCAGGGCTTTTAAAATTTTTCTTCAGATCAGACCTCTTTTGAAATGTGCTGCAAATTAAAATAGCAGCACCCTTCTCAAAATACTGTGAAATTATATACTTGGATCTTTTGCTCCCTGTATTACATATTGCTTACCATGCACTTTTGTTAGACCGGAGTAATATCAGTTGGTTCATATCTATAGTTACATAAATCAGGGAAGTGTGATGTCATCACACTTCCCTGCATAAATAGAACACATCTAATTTAAGTTGGTGCGACCTGTAAAATATCTTTGATAAAGTTTTCACTAAAGCTTATTGAATTTTAAGCACAGTTACCTGGCAACCAATGGAGTCTTTAAGTCTCATTTAATCAACTTTCCTCAAAGCCGCGGAGCAACTTCGGATTGAATATACGTACTCGGTAAATCATGGGATAATTACCGAAACAGATTACTGAGCAGTCGAAACATGGGAACATCTCCGAGTCCACGGTCTAACCTTGGAGTAATCATTGAATGATTACTCCAAGCAATGATTACTCCAAGGTCTAACGTAGTTCTTGCAGCTTATGACAATGTTTGATAACGGAACCACTCTGACATATCAATTCGAGTTATGTCAGAACATGTTGAATGGTCGTGTTAGACGGAGTTACAAATTTAGCATCTATATATACTTGTGGTGGTATCTACCCGCATCCATACTGGGCATAATATTCAACGCGTTCACGTTGTTAGTTCTTAAACGATTCAAATCTGATGTTTATTTTCTTGTAAAAGTTTTGGCTGTACAAGATCTTCTGTTTATGATCGCTACCTTCATTCTCTATCCGCTGAGAACTGTCTACATCTATGCCGCATTTGGCAAAGCTTTGTTTCGCGAAAATGAATGGAATTTCGGATGGATTTTAATATCAATTTCACTGCCATTTTTTTACATATTTCAAATGACTCGTAACTGGTGTACGGTACTGCTCAGTCTTGACCGATTAATCGTTGTATTATTTCCAATGAAACCTCGAAAATTTCCAAAAAAGTCGGCCTCAATATATGCGATGATACTTATCTCACTAATCGGTTTTTGTGGACATTTTAGCCAATTTCTACCGAAATTCGCACTCGATTTTGTGAAATGTCCAGGATTTTGGCCCTACATTACATGGCGTGATGAGCGGTACCGGTACTCATATCCAGGTATTCAATTAGGATTCTGGGATTCCTTAATATCGGGCCAGTACTTTTTCCTTTATCTTACTGTAATGTTTCCTGTTTGTGCTTTGGTAGTTCTCAATTCAATTCTTATTTCAGCGAAATTTTTCCGTCGGGCTATTCGACGCACGGAGCTTGGTGTGACGAAAGAATCGTCTAGGAGGGAGATGAGGGTTTTGAAGATGGTTTTGTCAGTAGTTACATTGTTTATAGTTTGTGAAGGTTTAGGTGTTGTGGATCGTTTGAAAAATCTCCGTTATTTCAAAATAAAAATGAGTGTTGGTTTTATACAAATAACCTTGGGATTTGCCATCATCGATTCGTCAATAAATTTCCTCATATATTGCTTGACAAATGGAAAATTCAGAAAGTCAGCTGTTAGTATTCTAAGCAACACATCCAATCGCTGTCTTTGTTAAACCAAAATAATTGTAAGAGGGAGGCGTGGTCCGCGTTATAGAAGATATTATTTAACTTTGTCTTGCATATGGGCAAGAAATTGATATAAAAAATCTTCAGTCTGATGTATTAGGCTGCATTTGCAAAGACTCTTTAACTCCATATTAGTTTTATTCAGGCAATTCAGCCGGGAAAGCTCGTCGGAAAACATCAACTCGTTTCCGGAAATGGCGAGTACAAGCTTATAGTAATCAATTTAATTTCTTTTTCCCTCTAAAATTTCAGGGGATAACAGGGTAATTTTAGAGAGGGGAGGTGCGCAGCTTTGTACCCTCGCTTGGATGGGCCCTTGACACAGTTTTACCTATATGGATAATGATATTGCTATCGAATTCATACAGCACACCTGTTTTATTTAGAAAATATTTAGAAAACACCGATACTTTATGGGTAGCGTAACTGCATATACAGCCTACACGTTTTACAGAGAAGCAGGCGTTCAGACAATGTTCAAATGTGTTCAGACCAATTCAATTGGATTCAAAACTTTATTGCTCCTTGTGATTTACAAATAAAACATCGGATTGCACACAATCAAGATAAGGATGAGGGAAACCTTCCACATAAGATTTTAACTGCAAAAAACCACTATAAAGAAAAATACATTAACACACAAGACAAATCATGTTAAGTCAACCCTTTTAAAGTTTCCATGTTCATTGATAGGTAGGGGAGGCCACTAATTCCGAATCTCTTATAACGCGTTTTAATTTTTTTTTTAACGGCGGAGATGTGGGTACAGAAGATGGGAAGTGTTTGTAAATACTTTTTATTTGTATTGAAAAAAAAGAACTTTAGAGAATTCGATACTCATTTCAAAAGAATTCTCTTTTACGGGATTCTATTTCAACTAAACGCCCATTTCAACGAACCCATTGCTAAGCGAAATGGCTATTCTAAAAAAATGTTTTGAAAATTGGACACAGAATAACATGTATGCCCCCTATCAAAGCACTTTCGATGCGTAAACCGATATTGAAATACGAAACAAACACGTAAAAGCAAATTGTATGTACTCCGTATGGCGAAAAATAGCGCTTTTCAGTTACAGTAAAATTGCATATTCGTGTTTGGTTTACGGTCATTAGTTAATGATTACTTTGCAATATCCGATAGATTGCTGGGTAATGTATCAAGCCGTTATTAACAATATCAATAATCGAAGCACCAAATTCCCTTCACGGCGTCGAAGCGATAACGCGTCATTATTCGATCAATCATGGCTTTACGAGGCTGCGGTTAAAATGCTGCTTTATTAGAAAATGCTCGATCGCCGTGGACTTCAATGTCGGAGAACAAATTTTTACGCATTAGTGACTACGCGGTTGCTGGAGTACGGAAATATGCCCTTTTCATTTTCATCCGCGCAGTGTAGCTGGGGCTGATGTTGGAAGGACAACGTACTGAGTGGTGTAACAATAATGAAGCGAATCGAAATTGATGGAATAATCGGATGATTTTTCTATCTAGGGAAAACATTTACGAAAGATTTATTCTCGCCCAGAAATGTCGACATTACGGTGGTCTGATAACGAGCTACAGGCTTTCACGTTGAACAAAATGGAACAGCGATATTTGGAGAAAACCGTGCGTTTGCTTTTGAAGCAGAAAATCTACGCGGAAAAATTCAACGAACTGAAGAAGAGACCGATGATTATACGACACGAAATACTACAACGGAAGTTGCTTCGTTCGTCTGCCATACAGGAGGAGATAGACTCACCGAACAGAAAGAGTAACGTTAAGGTAATCCTCTGCGCTACTAAAAGAAACAGCTACAGCTGTCTTGTTTACACAGAAATCAATTTCATTTTATTTGCACTAGCGATCAGCGTGTGAAATAACGATTGAATTTGTAGGCGACAAGCAATTTGCGTGTATCGGTATCATTTAATTTTCAGAGCGATGCAAATGCAACAACCGAATCGAAAGTCGTATTGAATTCGAAATTGAACGGCATTGGTCAATTACCACCCGAATATAAACGGGTAGAGAGGGTTAGAGCGCAGACAGCACCGCTTAACCGTTCTCGCATTGGTAATAGCTTGAATCGACGTGCAACTTGTGATGGAACGACGATCCACGTCACTGAAAGCCGCCAAGAAAAAATAGATGCCAGTAGTTTTCAGACCAAAAACCATAAGCGTACAGACGACAAATACTTCTGTCGATTCTCGTCTGGTTACGTCAATTCAACGAAAAGACTTGAGGAGAGAATCGATAAGTTTGCGAAATCCGTATCATCAGTTCACAGAATGAACAGCGCAGCTGACGATAACGCGATCTATTCACTACGGAATACGTGCGTAAAAGCGACTAGTGAAACCAGGGACAAACAGGTCGACGATAAAAGACGACAAAATTGTTCCATCTGGCAAATTAAATTCATCGATTACTGGACTGAGTTGGATAAATCCAGACCTACCTACGGGAATGCAGGCACAATATCAGATAGTAGCATATACGATACTGTTAAAACTAAAAGTCTTTCTGTCAAATGAAACTTGACGCACGACCAATCATTTGTCGATGTTTTAACATTTAATCTAAAAGCTTGGGTTCTGTTTTCAGAGATATTTGCGTCGGACTCATGATAGTTGATTTGGGTTAATTAGATATAAAGAGCATGTCATAATCTATAGACAATACTGTTCCGTCTGACGAGTGGTGGTCAGGACACTTGACCTGATATAAGTCCTGTGGACTGGTCATGGTCAATAGTGCCTATTGTTTTAGATTTTTCGATGGCGTGGTCTTCTGGTCATAAAACCTCTCATTCCCTCTCTTACTTAGACTTTCGCAGCCATCGGTTCATATGTTAAGATCCCATGAAATCGCCCGTTTTGTTCAATTCAACTATTTTTGGAGAACTTGCATCTACAGAGGCGATCGATCAGTCAGATATATTTCTTTGTGAATGCTCGACTTTGCACTGTCAAAGTCAGAAGTCTTCGGCTCTGTAAATAAAGGTTTGTTCCAGAAGTGTGTACATGTATTTGCTTTTTCTACCTGCCTTGATTTCTCAAGTCTGGGCGAAATTGTCTCTTTCCACATACATATAACGGCATTAATTAATTAATCATCGAATCCCTTGGAAATCAATTACAAAAATAGATTCATCATTAAATTCTTTATTTAGTAAACTTAACGTTATGATATAATGTATTCGGATATTTCTATTTACATCATTCAACGGTTATCGGTACGTTCATAATGTCTTCTGTGTGTTAAGGTTTACATTGCATAATCTTCTAAAAAATCGAAATAATACACGACAATACACGATAGGTTGATTCATATTTTCATATTACCACGTACTTTGGGATTGGAGCACATTTTCGTTACCATAATCGGAATGCATGAATATAAAGGTCGTAGCTCGGAGAAGTTAGCTTTAAAATACAAAATTGCGTGATAATGAAGTTATTGGACGGAATAAAGACCGAAGCGTTTATCATTAGCGCTGGATATCCGGCATAAATTCGATTGTGGTTAAAGATCTACGTCACTTCCGGTACACTGGAAGTCGCGTCTGGTTAGTGACAGAGTGACACTACGGGTGAATTGATGTAGCGAACGTTTTACGTTTTTCTGCTTAGCTTCATAAAAAACAAGATTGAAACTGATATCTAAAAGTGCTAACAATTTAAAAACGAATTCACAGGAACCATTCGCTACACAAATGATAAAAATCGAATGAAGACCATAAACGTTTCAACAGAATGAATTAGTGTCGATGTACGATTTCAACAAATCCTTCAATTTCACCTAATGATGGATGCTAGTTTGAATCCGAAACGTTGTGTTTTGAATCCAAGATACAAACTATCATAATTCTAGGACTTATTCCATTATTTGAAATGTTTACAGGATATATATACATAAGTTAGATATAGAAGTCGCGTGGGTATAACTACAAGAAAATATATATAAAAATAGAATAACAACTGCTTATGATAAATATGATATTATAGCACCGGTAAAAGGAACATCTATGTTGCTTCATTAAGTATCGTATGTTTTCATTCTTACACGTGCAATGAAACGACTGTTACATACAACCTTTCGCTTGTTCACCGGTAAAAAAGAATAGGATATAAAGCCTGGACCGTGACCTCACCAGGAATGTATCCCTGTCCTAAGCTACAAAAGCTCTGGCACCTTTACTCTTTTTCAACAGAACCACTGTCATCGAAAGACCTGCTTGACCCTTTCTAGTATATACTACTTGTCAAATTCAACTCAGACAAGGCATCGTAACAACAAATAGAACTATTGAAGAAACTCATGACTACGTGTACGATTGCTACTTCGGAGTCAACTGAATAAATAATGTTTCTAAACTGATAAAATCATTCAAAGACAGCTAAGAAAAATGACTGTACTTAAAAACTAAAGGAAGACGATGGAAGTTACGCGTTAATCTATCCATTTGAGGTAGTACAAAGAACAAAATGATTTTTAAGAGACTAGATCTATAGAGGTTTACATAATTTTCATACAATGATTCAACATCATTAGACCCGTGCTACGTCGGTAGTTCGTATTACCCCTATTCCTTTTGGAATACCTGGCGATCCGACCTCACTTCTCGGACGACCGATGATACCAAACTTACGAAGAAAACCCTTTTCGGCGGTCTCGCTCGCGACTGTTTTCGGCGTTGCTAATCGACTGCTTCTGAGTCTGGGCGACGCTACACTACTGCTGGAAGTTATCGGTTGTTTCGCGATGGTTGCACGAGGTCGAGCGCTGGCTGTTTTGCCGGACAGCGATCTAGAAGTAGCTACCGCGTCGGCTTTAAAGGTCGAACGGGACGAAGCATTTCGCGCAAAGCCCGACGATGAGGATGGTTTGGCAGCAGTCGGTTGATTTGCGGCAGACGAAGTGGTTGTCGCGCGGAAACGTGGTGACGACAACGATGTTTGTCTCAAAGAGTTCGATCGACTCAAAGGTGATGGTTCCAATCGGCCGCTAACACGAGGGGATTGGGCTGCACTGTCGGGTTTGGGAGAAATTTGAGTTTTTGTTACATTAACGGCACTTTTTTCAGAAGTCTTCATAAGAGTTCGCCTGGGTGTGGTAGTCGGTTTCGGTGTACCGACATCCGTTTTGCTTATGCTAGGTCGAGGTGAATTCAAGCGCTTCGATCCTGAGTCATTGTTTGAACTGATGCTCCCTCTGGGCGAATCAAGACGCGATTTTGACGCAAAAGTCGGACGCGGTGAGTTGATCCCCGACGCGCACGAAGAACTCCCGCGGGACGAATCGGCTTTACCGCGAGGTGCGATAAGCGTTTTTGACGGGCTCGTTTTCGAGTTCGACGAAATGCTTCCGCTGCGCACCGACTTTGAGACCGGTATAGAGTCGGAAGAGTCTGTACTGGCACGCGAGGAACGGGAACTAGTCGCTCGACTATCGGATGAGGCAATTGAACCCGATCTCGCGGTTTTTGTTGTCGATGTTGAGCGACGAATGTTACTCACTGGGACGGAATCTGTTTTCGACCGACCAGACGACGACTCCGTAGCGTTCGTCAGTCTCGATCGGGTTGAATTAGAGATCGGTTTCGTCGCCGTTGATCTGCGTACGCTATTAGTCGATTTCTTGGTCGGAATAGACGAATCTGTGCTACCAGAACGGGAAGAACTAGCACTAGACGTTAATTTTGTTTTTGAGACAGATTTCATTGTAGATAGTCCAGCTGTGCTGGTCGGACGTGAAACGGGTTCCGATATTTTCGGTTTAGGTTCTACGAGTACAGAATCACTAATCTTTCTTCTAGTTTCAGTATCGTCACGAATAGGGACGTTATCATAGTCGCCATTACCCAACGCTTTAGCGCTATCTTCAACCATTCTATTCACCAGTTCTTGACTCGTCGTCAACTGATTAGACACCTCCGCCAACTCCTCTGCCGTTTCTTTTTGGGGTGTCATTATCTTTCGTCGTTGCGTATTCGGAGTCATCGGTAGATCGGAATCGAGCGTACTGCTCATCGACGTTCTCTGCGAGATTGTGTCCGATTGCGAAGCCGTTTCGAAGCCCGTATCGCATTCCGATTCATCCAGATTATCGTTACCTTCTATCAGTTTATCCGTGACGAGACCGGAATCTCGTGACTCGCTGTTGCATTTTTCTTCCGAGTCGGATTTATTTCGCGAACGTCGCAATACGACGGCATTGTTGATACCGGGTGCTCGAACTACTGTTGGTCTCTCCTCAAATGCCTGGATCGCCTCGATAGCATCCTTACCTTCGATATTACTTTTGCACCGTCTGTCATTATTCTTAACAACATCGTTCGAGCTGTTACTATCAAAAAGCAACGGGCGCCTCTGAACCACTGGTGAATTAGGTGTTGATTTGTTTTCCGGTAAAACGTTCAGGTCACCGTCGCCTAAGTAACAGCCCCATCGTCGGGTACTGGATTTATGATCGCTGGGACTGCTAGACTTCCGAGTTATAACTCCATCTGTTGGATTAGTCGGAGTTGTCGGCGTTAGCGGCTCTGGTGTTCTTCGTCTGAACAACGGAGACGTTTCCCTCGGTGCATGTCGCTCGGGGGACGAATTTCGACTTCGATCCGAATCGTCGCGCCACGACTGCGACGTATGCTCCAGCAATGCTTTCTCGGTAAGACTCTCTTTCCCGTCGATGATTGGTCGTTTCGCTTTTTCTGGTGACGTCGGGGAAGATACTGGCGATGACGGAGACGATGGCGCGACGGACAGTAAGTTGAGTTTCAATCCTGGCCCGAGGAGATTTGTCGGTCGTTTCGCAGCTGGTGTCTGTGAAACAACGCTCTCTTGACTGGCGATTGACGCTAGGGACGTGGTAGAATTGTCCAACTCCTCCACTGATGGCACAGCATTAACTTTTATTTCTGGCCGTTCTGGTAATTTTGCATCGTCTGCATTTTTCACCGGTTCTTCCGGTAACGCGTCCTGCTTCGGAGACTGCGTTTTGATGCGGTCGCCAGCACTATATGTGTGCCGCCATCTGCTATTACGATCAAATGTACTCGGCGGTGATATGTCATTTTCCGAATTGTCATCTTCGTTTAAGTAGTGTTTAGCTAGCTGTTGACGCCAGTTACGATTGCGTCGCATTCGTGCGCTGACCGACTGGTCCTCCCTCGACGGCTGTTCATTGGCGTTGGAGTCGTCACCTTTCGCGCCGACAAACGTTTTCCATCGACGCTGGAATCTTGACTGTATCGAATTCTCCGAACCTAGCGGGCTTGGTGAAGCCGTAGCTATACCAGAGTCGGTCGCCGATTCACTTGTTACCGGCGTGGTGGATGAAGACTCCGGAGTCTCCGGCGTCATGCACGCGATCAGTTTATCTGTTTTATCCCTCCACTCGAAATTAGACGGTCGTATGTTACTAGCTTTTTTCCTTCTCGATTCTATAAGTGGATATACGACTTTTTCTTCTTTGGTGCTTTCAGCAGCTGATGAAGGCTCATTTTCAATCGACTTGTCATTCACGCTCGGTGGTTTTACAGCGGATTTATTATTATTCTCCTCCGTACGTGTTTCCTTTTGTTCGGTGTAGTTATCCTCGATGTGTTTAACGATGTTAGCTATTTCAGTAGGTTCCATACTGGTACGCCGTTGAATACCAAATTTATGGCTGTAGCTGCGCTTACGTTGTTGAGTAGGAGACTGTGTAGTTGTTAAACTTTCTGACGAAACTAAAGGACAATGCATGATTGGTGGCTTCTGAATCTGATCTACGCTACCGTCTTCAGTATCTACTTTGATTTTAGACGGCTCCAGTTCAACAAAGGATAAGTTTTCTTTTTCAGTTGGTACCACAGATTGCAGGTTCTTGCTCTCTGTAGGAATATTTACGTTCTTAGTTTCTGTATTTTCAGTTGCATCAATCGTAGGAGCAACTTTTTCAAGTGCTTTCGCTGCATTGACGACATCTCCTAACGATTTCTGGTCCATGCTATGTCTACTTCTTCGCTGTCGTCGGCGTTTCCTCTCATTTTCCAGTTCTACTTTCGGATCTTCTTCGGGGACTTGGGTAATTTCGGCGCTCAGTCGTTTCGTCGGTGTATTTTCACCACTTCCCTTTCTAGGAGTCATATCCGCGCTGCTCCTATTTGAACCACTGTCCTTATTCAAATCGTCGCTGTAACGGAATCTCCTCTGCGTCGAGACATCCCCTCGCGGCGATGACAGAGCACTCGATGTTTCCGATGGATAAGTAAGCGAACGACTCTTTTCAAGATCTAGAGCAAATTCGACGTCGCTGGAATCAACTGAGCTGCGACTATTCCTACGAAGATCGAGTGTTGGCGTACGTGGAGTCGGCGGCCTCTCGCGGTCCATGTCAAACACGCTATCGACGGGTTTGCGATCTTTTCTACGCCGTCTGCTCATGCTGCCGGCTTTGTCAATAACAACATCCTCCCATTTAGTGACCAACATGGCCGCTGGATTCTGCAACTCGTCCCCCTGGCAGAGTACATCGAACAGATCACCGTCGTTGGCGGAAGCGCCTCGCATACGTCGCTCTTGAAGACTATCTTTCTTTCTGCCCATCTCTTCGATATTCGCGCTATGCGGGCGTTTCATATCACCCAGTTCATTTTCGGTAATCGATCGCAAGCGAACGTGACCGGAATTCTTCTTGCCGCCACTGTTACGAGCTAAGCCGAATCTGACGAATTCGTCTGATGGCGTAGGTGGTGTAACCGTCATTTGCGGCGATTTCGGTCGTTCGCCTCCTGTGAATCCGGACTTGATATCTCCCAGTAACCGATCTATGATGTTATTATTAACGGCGGGTAGTTGTTCTTCCGCCGATCCCTGACGCACTGTAAAAGATAAGGGAAAACCTGTTCTCATATTTTCATATATTTCGTCATCTATGCCGATTCGAAAACTCCCATCTACTTCCTTCAACCACACACATGATTCCCAAACCTACCATGTTTATTTTTCATATCAATTTCCTTTTGTTTTTTCCTTTGTTCGGCCTTTTCTTCTTGCTCTTTGCGTTGTTTATTTTCCTGGGAATTCATGAGAAATTCACTTGTACATAATAGATAAACATACATTTCAAAATTTCTTTAAAAACGGTCTAGCAAAAATCGGTCACCATACCTCAATCGATTTCTTGAATCTGTCGACGAATGTTTGAAATATCTTCAGACATTCCTCCAACTTAAATGAAGCAACTTCCTCGCAAAGGTATTGCGCAAGTTCTTTTCTCAGTTCGTCGATTTCTTCTAAATCTAATTCAATTTCTGTTATCTCTTCTTTCGAGCACTGCAAAAATCATGCGTCAAGACATCATTAGAAAAAAGCATTACACGTATATCGTTAAGATGAGGAAAAACTAGGATGCACTTTTTAGATCAGCGTTCTTAGTCTTTGGGGTGATAACTAGAATACAGAAACGAGAAATACAAATAACATACCTGTAAGAAAGAGATCATTTTGCCGTGGAGTTCATGGGAAGAGTTGCTGAGTTGGTTTGAAATGCTTTCTAATTTTGTTTTGAGAGCTTTGACGTCCGCTTCCACCGACTCAAGCGATGCACTGAAAACAGATTATCAATCAAAAAATAAGGCTTCGTTTCTTTCATTTCGATGTCGGTATCCTGAATTTCGAAAAAGACTTACTTCGACGCTTCTTTCAAGAATCTCATTTTCTCCGGAAATTTCAACAAGTCAGGATTCTTTACCGAAGCCTCCGAAACGACGTAGTGAAGTAATGTCAATCTCGGTTTGTTCGCTCTCATTTCCGTTAGTTTCAA
Source organism: Tubulanus polymorphus (assembly GCF_964204645.1). Taxonomy (NCBI): domain Eukaryota; kingdom Metazoa; phylum Nemertea; class Palaeonemertea; order Tubulaniformes; family Tubulanidae; genus Tubulanus; species Tubulanus polymorphus. The sequence continues at coordinate 6,865,524 of NC_134029.1, read as the reverse complement.
TAAAGAAGACATCTTGAATCCCGCTGCATCACCCGCATAGCCACCCTTTGAAACAATTCAAATCCATCGATACAGAATCTTAGTCTGTTGAGAATGTTACCATTACGAAAAATCAATGTACTTCATGATGCTTTGTTATCTTAAATTCTTAAAAAAATTCGTTGGTTTGAAGCGATAACCGAAAGAACAAATATGAAAACACCACGTGTTTTGTGGGTTTCCCCTGATACTTACAGCATTCAGGAAGTTTCCAGCGATTAATATAAGGTAAAATAACTCTTTCAATTCTTTGCTTTCTTTCAAGTCTAGAAACATAAATTCGTATCATGATTATATTCACAACACCATACGTAAACATGTTTACTGGGAGCTGCATTTCGTCCATTACCTCTTGCGGCTAAGATGATCGTATCAATCGTCGGCTTGATATAATCCATATTTTGCGTAAACTCTTCCTTGATAAGCATTGTTTCAATCTTCAATTTGTAACTGAAAATTACATCCCATACTTTCGCTAGCATTTTTATCGATTAGCAGTTTGTCAGATGACTGCACCAACAGCTAAGATTAGTAAACTGAGACCAAGCTTAGCTGAATGAAATCATCAGTCTGATGCAACTAGACCGAAATTCTCGATATTTAATTACGTGATTTTAATCTTACTTTGGTAATTCGATAAGCTGTAAAAGGAATTTCTCGGCATTTCCGAGTTTGCCTTTATTACCGTCGAAAGACTTAAGCATTTCAATCTGAAAATATAAAAAGGCAACATGCATGTTAATACGACATATTCAGGGATGAAGATGACTATTCTGGAGATGACTATTAGGTTATTGTCGAAACGTTGAATCAATGAATCATTAGCTTAAAGGAAACTATTCGGACTCCATCTTTCTCGTTTTGTTAGTGAGGGATTCTCTATATAACATGTATGTTAGTAAAATGAAGTCGTAGCAGGTTTCGGTTATTTTCGGCTGAGTCATATCTTAGGTTTCAGTATATCCAGCTCCCCATATCAGGCCAAAACTGATAACTGAACAACCTCATTAAGTTTGTGGTGGGTTTGATTATGGCCTTAAAACGGGATATGGTATTTCGATACTCACTAAGCAGGTAGATATGCTGACTCACAGAAAAGAGATACAAAAAAAATCCAACAGATTAAACAAATTCAACGATTATAAATTGGTCTTTACAATCGAACAATATCTAGTTTGTCGATCGAATGGTAAACCTATTCAATCCGTACGGAATTTATTTTTGTCTTTCGGGAACCCATCGATTTTGACGGAATGAACGAAAAACATTCTTACGACTGTACGATTGTTATCAAACAATGAGTAAAGAAAAATAGCTTGGCCTAGATTCACGAATCGGGTCAAGGAAATTATCGATATGTTTTTGATCAAACTATAAACTCATAAAGATATCGAGAAGCCATTAATTATCGAGGCAATACACTGCAGGTTTTACCGTAGGGAACCATTGAATTTTAATGGGCTATTTATGTCATCGTGCTGTAGATCCTAGATTAGAAAAATGCATATACGATCTATTCCATGAGAAAATCTAGGATTAGGTCAACCATGACCTAAAGAGTGATATATATCGTTGAAAATATTATAAGAATAACTAGTAGAAACCTTCGCATGTTGACCTCATATTTGATCGGTTCTTCAGCTCTGAAATACACATGAAAACCCCTCTATGATATGCTGAAGAACTAACCACTTTTGTTGCTCGATTATTGAATTCTTTGCTCTTTTCTAGCTCTTATCCGGGTCTCTTTACTAATATCACATGTCTCCTTCGTCGTTGAACATGTATCGGAGGAACAAGCCACTTGAAAACCTCTTTTAGGTATGAAATATCTACACACACGTACCTCATCTGAAGTAGGTAGTAATTTCGTCAATCCTTTGAGTTTTTCGACTCCGAAATCCTGACTGTCCCCTTCCTCAATGAGTTCAACTAGATCTTCGTGCGACAGGCGAAACTGTTTCAGGAATATGTTGATGTTCAAATTTCGCTTGCCGTCTAATAGATTAACCTAAACGAACGAAAATATCATACTGTATTAAAATCTACCCGACATTACAAATGTACACGTGTACTACAATTATTTCATTCCTGTTACCGTTTCTGATTTCTTCTTTTCAACTTGATTCGGTCCCTCTACTGAATCTTTTTTCTGAGTTTGCTTTTCTTGTGGTTCTGATTTACAGAATAATTGTTCAATTTGCTCGAAATTAACGTTATATCCACTGAACATATTTCCAACTGTCGTCCACATGTTGTCTTTACCGACGACTTTTGTGGCCGGAATTTTGTTCCATTGGAAAAGTTTCATTTTACGTTTTGGTTTAGGAATATCCTGTTGAGGTAGTTTTGCGACGGGTTTGGCAAATCCGGGTGGTGGAGGTGGGCCTCCACCTGGTAGAGGTGGAGGGGGAGGTGGCGGCACTGGAGCACCACCCATTAGCGGCGGCGGGGGTGGTGGTGGCGGGGGTGGGGGCGGTGCTGGTGGCGGAGCACTTTGTGAACCACGTTTAGGCGGAAGTGGTGGAGGGACCTCCCCGTCAATATCGTCAATCCCAGTCGGAGATAATAACGACGGATTCGACACGGCCGATAATCCTAACCGATTCGGTCTAACTATCGATGAAGCGCGATGTAAACGTTCTTGACTGGCTAAATTATGACATGTACAAATACACTGTCCGCTAACTGCTTTTTTCAAGCGTCTTGTACCCGTTTGTATGAGTTTTTCAGGTTTTTCGCCCTTTTCCATTAGTGTTGCTCTATAAACTAGTTTTTCCACAGTCTCCCAGACGATATCCGCCATGGGATCTGATTGGTCGATTTGTAGCAGGTGCTGAAGAATGGCGATGAACGGAATCTCGAAAGTTGTGTCGACAACCTGAAAGAATGAGAAATTCGGATGTTTTGAAAAATGAAATATTTCGTTCGGGTCGTTTGCGGCGATTTTTTCCGGGAGTTTTCGCATAAGACTATTCTATGTCCCTGAGGCAAGGCTAATCGATGATTAATTATCTATAACCAAGGTAAGTAAAGCGGTAATTGCCTATTTGATGGCTTCAATCATGCGCGTCAACCATCAGTAGAAGTCTACAAGATCCCGGGAAGCGTGGGCATGTATGAGGAACAATTATTATCCACGTCTACTTAAGCAAATGATGGATGAAAAGGCACTGAGAGCTTTGAAATATAATCATGAACCTGAACTGTCATGAATAACGTGGTTTTTCCGTGGACTGTCATTATGAAAAAAAAAACAGGAATAAAGTAGATGCGATTTAACCACCTTTCCGAAGAGACCACCAATTTTCACAATCCTGAGTTTAATTCGTGAAAATTGAAAAATTATCTTGGAAAAAAATAACAAACAAAATACCAAAAATCTTCAACCCGTTGCAGCTAATCAATAGAGACCTTAAGTTGGTCGTTTCCATTTGATTTCGAGATTTTTTCCAAAATTGATATTTCTAGCCCGATGTTCGTATAGTAGATGCAGTAGATATCATATCTAAGGCAAATATCGTAAATTTTACCTGTTTGAATATTGCGTGGAATACATCAACGCAATTACTGATGTCTACCCCTTCGAGTGATGGCGAATGTTCATCGTCAGACGTTTTCTTATCGTCGAATACTTCCAACTGAACGGCTACGTCAGAATTCTGTTCGATATCATTCACCTTTTTTAGTTGGTTAATTGCGTCTAGAAGCTTTAAAGCTGCAATTGAAGATCATGCTTATTTTCATCGCAAACTGTTCGTAATCTCTCTTTTCACTTCTATTTTTCAATTCAATTTAGTTCATGGGCTTTTTGTTTCCAGGTATTGGGCTTGATATAGTTTATCTTTTGTTTTCGTGTTTGGTTACGTGGCAACTTTAAAGAAAGGGCACTGATGCAAATCGTAAATAATAACGATATATCTTTGATGGGCAATTTCGAAAAGAAAATCCCGAGGACGTAATATCGGTTATTGTTCATTTCTTTTCAAAACTGTTCCAAAGTCACTTTGAAGTTCAATTTTTAAAATTCCGACAAACGCACGTGCGAGAAAGTTACTCGTTTATCGAAAAAAGCTAATTTAACTTTCTTTGTTTCGCTATATTCGCTGGTCTTTTGGTGGTTATCACGTTTTGTCGTTTTATAACGTATAACCAACATTTGAAAGCGAATTTTATTGCGCCACTTGAGGCGTCTAGGTATAGACCGTCACATAAACATTAAAACACCAGTTCTCCTACGATACTAACCTCGATTTTAAAAATTCATATTGAATGAAACTTTTTCGCTTTTACTCCAGCAAGATCATAAAGTGCAGAGCTTTTAAATCGGTCGTTAATCAAGTCTTATGCGAATTAAGTGTTCCCTTCGATTATATGCCGTATATGGGTCAAACAGTCTTAATTAATTCGATATTTTTTCGGTGCATTTTTCTTTTAACGCGACAACACTAGCGTGTCTTTTTTAATAGGATCTTGATTCGTGGTTTAAGCACGTTTCTGATGACAGTTGGTTTTTAGAATGAAAATAAGCTCTTAAATTAACTGAAAGGAAAAACAATTCCTTTTGAATATTCAGTGAAGAATACTACGCCGTACAGACGCAACTGATTGCGCAATCTTTCAGCAAAAATATCTACAAGTTCACAAAATTACGTTGATATCCTAGAAAACTATGTGTGTAAAAAGTTATGATCAATATATTGCATTCGATATTTCGTAGAGAACAATTAGCTACGCGCAAAAACCAAACCCTAAAAAGTTAAATAAATGACTGCTTTTATCTATTCTATTCTGTGTAAAATGTTGATGAAATGGGGCCATTTTGGTCGGTGGGCGGGAAAAACCCTGGGTCCGACATTGCATGGGCGTCCCTCGTGTTCCCAATGGACTCAGCTTTTTAGGAAGATCAGTTTCACGACTGACACTGGGACCTAGCATATTTGAATTTCATTTTGTAAGAAAAAAAAAGAATTCTAAAAAGTTGTGTGCTTGATTCAAGGAAGTATTTGTTATTCTTGAGCGTCGTTCCCAGAATTCGATGTGACGCCATTTTGGTTAACGAATTGTTGACAGTTCTACAAACGATGAACGCGTTGGTGCATTTAACTATGAAATCATCTAAATAAAGCGCCGAATGAAATCTTTCGAAGCTATATTCTTTATTTGTATACATATACATGATTTGCATTGAAGTATCTATTATGCATTTTGCATACGACAGCCCTATGTCAGGGGCTACCTAAATATACGCGTCTACACTTCAAAAACCTGATCTTCGGGTTAACGCGAACAAGACGAATTGACGTCATCTGTGAATAGAGTATCTCTCTCTTTAAAAACCCTGTCGGCGAAAGTGGAAAAAAATACTGAAATTTATTTTCGGCAATTCATATTCGACGAGCGTTACAATATTAATCCGTATTTCAATAATAATACCAATACGCCGCTGCATATCTTGAATTCCGCAAATACAAAAGTTTAGTTGGAAGCAGTTTCAAGGCTGTTTGTCGGTGAATTATACTTGTAAAGACGTGGTCAAAACAACTTTTTATTTGGGCTTTGTATCCAGGGGTTTTCCGACGTTAATGCATATTCATATTTCATATATAGAATGCCTGCATTCCGGGGTCGAGACACATATTTATAATCGGGGTTTAAAATTCTTGACGCGTGTGAAAGAAATCATACAGTTATTTTTTAGATAAAGTTGTTGCAGGTTAATACGTATAGAAGAAATTCTGCAAAAAGTTTTTTTATCGCTGTGCGCAGTTGGAATTATTTCAGTTTTATGAATTATGTCTTTTCGTAAACCTACACCCGACATATATCCGTATATCCTTTATTTGCGTACAATTAGATCTATTTCGTTTTAATTAGTAACGCACCTATTGTTATAATTGGTGAAATGTAAACCTATGATTTTCCTGGCTATTATCGCGGATCCCAAGCGGAGTGCGTAAACACAAGGCGAAGTCTCGGCTCCGTGGACACGCCTTGTACCGATGTCAACTTTTTATAAGAACTCATTTGATTAACGGTTGGTCATTGAGGCTATATTTTCGACATCAAAGTAAACGCGATAAAACCCGTTGCGTCGCACATAAAAGCCAAAATAACAACTGATTAACGAAGCTTAAATAAATCAAATTGGCTGAATTACAGGGTTGTCCCGAACGGGTCGGGCTGCACGTTTTCTGCATATATTTTCAAGACCGAAAAACAAATATTCCTTTCATTTTTTACTTGTCTCAGACGTAAATGTTATCTTCAACCCAATCTATTTGGTATACATATGTCGGTTGCTAATTGAAATCGTCTGCTTCGGCTCGGGTAAATTGCTTTTAAAACCTCAACGTAAACGTAAAATTCTAATTGGCAAGCACGGCTACATACGAAACCTTTTCTACCAATAGAAACTTTTCAACTTTTCCTCTGTTAAATTATACGTAGTTTGGTCTCCTTTGATAGATACCTCGTCAAGTTGTTCGGTGGAAAAAAGCAATTCATTGATTAAAAGAAGTTCGCTAGAGAAAGTGCGAGTAAAACTCATCGAAATTATAGGCTATAACTCACATATATACTTAAGGGGTCTCTGCGTTTATACAACGTTCTCTTTACTAAGTTTGGCACGTTCAATCTGTTACATTGATGATGGAAATTTATTAATAAAGTGGGAAATGTCGATATCATAAAAGCAATATCATTTTGTCTCCATTGATTATCTGGTCTTTTTGCACTAACAGTCTACAACCAAGGCGATAGCTCCACAAAGAACAGTCAGTACGAAACCGGCCACGGGGTTTAGTGTAGAGTGTCTTTAACAAGCTCACCCTTGCTTCACAAAAAATCTCAATCCTCCTAGTCGATGAAATCGGCCCTTGCGAATGAACTCATATGGTTAAATTCGGAGACTAACGTCCGTATGAAACCGGGAATATACTTACCTAGAAATTCGTTTCGAACGCGGACTCGTTCATCTAATGACTCGGTCTGGTTGATGATACAGTTGATGAAAGCTAGAATGATTCCCTTGTAAGGCAGCGTGGATTCTGCCAATCTCAGTTCGTCGACTAAAATACTAAAGCGATGACGAGTCTTTTTCTCACTCTGCCAAAAAAATAAAGAATGACATTAAATATATGGGAATGAAGCAATAAGTAAGATATAGGTCTTAAATATTTCGTATTCCCGATATAAGCGGGGTATTCTAAATGTTTGAATGAAAAAGGAAGGAGCAGGGACTCTGAAGATTGATTCCAGTTTGGAACTAATTATTCTACTTAAAATGTAGTGTTCAATTCAGCGGCTTTTAGATAGCTTATACTGGAACATTCAGTATGTACTTCAACGAGTATCTATATATTATTAGCAAAGGTGTGAGCTTTCCAGGCAGTGACCTCAGATATAATTATCATTTCCAATTAGACCGTGAGCGTTTTGAGGACGTCTTTACGGGGGACATTATAAACCTAACTATTTAAACATAAATGAGTAGCTTATAAAACTAAATCTTTTCAAACTTAAGTTTCTAATGGCTAATTCTACTGAGCTAACAAACAATATTTGCCCGCTGTGTGTACGTGCGTTTGAATTAATTTCGTGTAATTTCACTTCAAGAAAATTAGCAGGGAACAAATAAATGATGTGTCTGTCTTAACAAGAAAGAGTCGTGTCCACAGGTGCAAGGAAATGTCTTAAGATTTATCAGGAAATGACACAAATCTATACAGGAAAATATTTAGATAATCTCAATAATTCGTAGAAATTTCTACTCACTAAATTCTAAATTCTACATTGGTACTATAAAGATATTTGATCTCACTATTTACATATTTACAAGAGTAGATACGTAACATATTTTTGTGCTGGTTGGAAATTGAGGCCAATTTCAAAAATCCTCAAATTGTATATATTTGAATGAAATACGAATTCGGATCAAGGGTCGCACAGCAAACGACAGGCGTTACATTGAGTTGCGATGGTATCATCATTGAGTTTCTCAGACAAGAGATTCGATAGAATTAGTGTTTGATAATGGTTTGATCTTAAAAAAAGGATTATCCCTATTCTTGATTTGGTTGATAGATTTTGTCTGATTCGTTTTGATTTGCTGTCCCTTAAAAACCCACCACACCATGCCGGGAGTGAGGCAGGGTGTATGAGTTTGCGTATGTATTCTATCTTAACCCTAGATAATTTTCGAAATATCAAAGATGCGCCTGAGTGAGTCTTGCAACAAATGGTGGCTAAACCGAAACTGGAAAAGAAAATTTACTAACCAAATCTTAAGTACCTAGAATGGTTTTCGGGATAATCGAATTGCTAAATATTTCCACAGTATAACTATAACTTAATAAATCTATAAAGATATCAAACTTGGTACCTACCGGCATTTGAATTCTCATAATGCAGTTTCGGAATTGATACCTCCCTGAATGAAGGGCAGACCTCAAATGGGCCAAAAGTTAGACAGAATATCCGGGTATAATAAAGCAAATATCCCTGCAATCCACTCGAATCGTGGCTATTAGAAAATTTTTGCGGTTAGATTTTACTGAAATTTCAAAGAAGACTCTCCCTGTCAAGTCGTTAGGGAGTGGGCACGTTGAAAGATGTGACACGCGCCTCCATTGATAGAATGTCAACAGAAAAACCAGGGCAGTGAGCCGTTGAAAATAACAGAGTTCCGGTTGAAGGAAATAAAACCACAAAATATTAAGCGCGCGCTGGCAATATTAACTTGTCATAAAACGCTAATAATGAATAGCGGTGGTTTTTGTGGGCGAAATAAGGTTTTCTCTGGACATGGCGCATTGAGAGGTATATACATTATTATGAATGATAATGCCTGTGAAGGTTAGATTGACGCTCTAAACGCATGTGTACTGAATGTGCGAATATTGCAATGGTCACTAAGCCGAACAAGAAGAAATTAGACACAGACCCCGTCGTCACCGAACACTATCTTTTGGAGCCTATTTCCCCAGTTTAGAAAGGTCCCCAAGCTTCTTATGCATATCGTAGCAAACTGTCCAATCGGGAATGATTATTTTTAGTTCAGGTTTAACAGATATGGGTTGATTATTTTATTAGACCCTTTAACAGCAATGACAAAACAGCGATTTTCCCCTACCCTAAATATTCATGATTACCTGCCCTTTATCATCAGCTCCCAAATCATATTGCAAATATTGGCCTGCAATCAAAAACTCCCCCGCATGACAGTCGAATTATTTTTTATGACCAGGAACATGTCTTTATTGTCGTATAGAAACTCTCTATTTGTCGAAGTTTATAGATTTATATGTTTACTCTTCTGGAAATGTCTAATAGCCTAAGCTGAAACATATCCTTGTAGGTACATGCAACGTTCTTAAAATAAACATCGGTCCACTTTATAACACCGAAAGGGGATATTCGATTGCGACCCGTGTTGCTATTATTGCGAACCTCTCTACAATCTTTAATCGGCGAAAAACGCATTCTAGTATTTGATGTTTTGGTGTAGATTTGTCGCACAAGTGTTTACCCGAGGCAATTTGGTGTTTGTTTAAAAAATGTGCGGTAAAATGTGTGAATTGCAGTCACAGAGGTTCTCATAGAGAGTTCGATTCCTGGTTATGTCTTTGAATGTCGATTACTCCGCCCGAATTCATTTCCTGTGTATGTATAAGCAAACTCTGTCAGAGGAAACATTGAAATAGGACACGGTGTACATGTTGGTCGTTTACTCCAGTATTTTTCACGTAGAATGGTTTAGTTTTTGGACGAGAATGGCCTACGTACCTTGTAAGTTTCGAGTGCATCAATAGCTCTATTGTACCCGTCGGTAGAATAGTAGCAGAGCGACGACAGCAATTCAAACATTTGTTTCTTGACGGCCCCATTACTGGTATCTAACGCTGAAAAAAACAACGAGATTTAGAAATATATACTGAATCGTCATGGCAGTATTCAAATTAAAAAAAGACCCGTGCATTATTTCAATTAATTTTCGAAGTACTGATTTTTATTACAAATAACCGGGCCTTTGGATTATGCTACAGAGATTACGGAATTCCAATGTTCTGAACTGCAAACAGCCCGTGGGAAATCGTTGCGCAATTTTAATTTCCTTCCACGTTTTTCGTGCAAAAATGATAGGAATGTGCACCGAACGTTCCTACATCCCCAGGGGCGAAGACCGTTGTCGAGAGTTGCGCGTGGACAACGCCAAAAAACATTTACTTTTCATTTTTCAAGAATGCGTGTAAGTATTTCATATCCCACCGAGCAGAAAAATGTTCTCGTGGTCCCATCGAGTCCATGCAACTACACATTCAGAATTTCAATTATTCTACGCTGAACCGACAAACAAAATTATGAGAATTCGCGTATTTTAGGAAAAATTCCTACCAACAAATACATTCCTTGGCGACGGTCATTATCTAAATTCTAACGATTGCAATTCAGTTTTTTTCTATTAACGAACAGTTAAAATATGATACCGGTATAAATCTCAGGCGACCCCATTTGTCACTTTGTCAAATATTTGTTCAGAGACAATTCATAATCATCTACTTTAATCTTCTAATTTAAAATAAGTGACTCATTAATCTTATATGGAATCTACATGCCAAATCCCTTTAAAGATTTTAGGAAAATACGAATACAGATTCGGGTGAAAATTGTTTTACCGGTAAAGATCTATTATTCGCGAAAAATAACAGTGGGAACAGTTATTGGAAATGAACTTATTAATATCGGCGTAAAATATTTCATTTCTCTGCTACGGATCGATGAGTCGACGGTGGTATTCTCTGATCACGTTTTTGTCGTTGTTGTTTGCCGAGGATTGTCAGCAAGAACCGTGAAGCGCTCTCGTAAATTGACCCGGGGCAAACACGTCAAGTACATCAAGTACCTATTGGCCCAATTCTGCGCCGAGTGCGATCTAATTATTGAAATCTACGAAAGTCAAAAATAAATGTAGTTTATTCGAACGTTTACATTCCGTTTCGTTTGGTTACATCGATTTCTCCGTACAGCGACTGAGGATGGAAGATTGTTTTTCAGAACTTACTCGCTCACTTAGTTCCTTCGTTTGATTCTTGTCAAGGGTGGACCGAGGGTCTGATTCAGGGAGGGGTGCACCTCCCAAATAATTTAAAAAGGCAATCTGACAGAAAGCTCATCGGAAAATATTAACTCAAATTTGGAAATACAAAGAACAACGTGATAAAACTACGCAATAAATCGCGAGAGACGAATGAAATATGAGTCCCACAATCACAAGTTCGAAAGAGATTTTAAAACATCAAAACTATAATAAAGAATTTATTAAAAACTCGAATTTTCAGTTTTATCCTAAAAACCATTCTCAAGAGTGTTCCTCTTGAGAATGGTTTTTAGGATAAAACCGAAAATTCGAGTTTTTAATAAATTCTTTATAGTTTTGGTGTTTTAAAATCTCTTTCGAACCTACAAAGAACAAACTTAATTTAACATTTTTTAGGTAGCAGCTTAATATTTTTCATTTTTACATGATATTTCAGTGCAACTTGACCTTTTTAAGGGGGTGCGATCCCCCGTATTCCTCCCTTATGGATCCTTCCCCGATTTATATGTGACTTTATCTGTTATCAGTATGCCTGATGATGGCTCTTTGATAATAGCTGAAACGTTGCAGGATATTCATTTTCTACTAAACATTTCGTCTTTTTGGATTTGTGGGATTTTCTACACTTATATTGAAATAATCGTAGATACTAAGCCCCAGCACATGTGATGATTACTCGGAAGACTGGGACAATTAAGTTCGACAGCTTTTATTGAGTCTTGTTTATAAAATGCTCATCGGGATCTTAATTCATCATCGAGTTATCTTAGTTGTTTTGCGGTATAAGCAACTAAGAATAGGTGTTTTCAATGGTGAGAAAATTTCTATGAATTCAATTTCGCCTAAAATCACCGAGAATACGGGATATCTTCACCGCGACAAGGACTAATCCGCGAACGTATAACACATTTCCGACCGCAGGAGACAACGGTGGCCAACTTTTAAGACACACCGCCGAGCATTTCCGATTAAAATCGCGATCCAATTATTTCAGAATAGAAGTGTGAAGAGCGGATTTTCTAACTGCAGGTGTCTGCCTTGTCAAACGGTCGTGTAGAAATTGTATACTGTTTGGGGGGTTGAAGTAACTATGCATTCTTGCCTCCGGCACGCATGTCAAACATTTCCAAGCACTATATATACATATTCATTAAACCGCTCTTCAATCTTTCCTTGTTTCGGGCGATATAGAATTCAATCCTACTCAACCCTATTTTGGCACGTATGTATATGAAAGAAAGGTTCATTAGCCAATTATGTCAATGGCTTTAAAAATCACAATCACAACTTCGTTATGTAACGTATACACACAAATTGATATCAATTCTATAGACACCTAATGAACCAACGATATTTTCGGTTTTCAGAAAATGCAATGTTGCAATGAGAAAAAATTTGGCCCGAAAGTCAATGCATTATTATACAAAGGTTATTTTTGGTAGATCTCTTAGAAATATAATGCGGACTTTAATGAAGTACACGCGTGTTCGCAATCACGTAGCCAATGGCGGGTTTATTTTCGAACTGACGCAAGTTCAACTGGTTTCCATCGAGTAGACATGATCTACACACTATGCTTATCAATATCTTTACTTAAGTTCAACGAGCCAGTTATATAACTACTTAAGAAATTGATGATATAAATGGTTAAGTCATTACGAACCCTGTTTACATACTGTTGAGTCAAGTTAATTCATTTTTATGAGTTCTTGAGAACGACTTGACAGACATTTAAAATATGTTTTCGAGTAGTCTATTTTTCTACAGATGCTTGTAAATGTTCACCTCAGAGATTTATTCGTTAATTCGATCACCAGTGTTGCAATGTTCTGTTACTCTGTACATGCATATTTGTTTCCATCCGATACGTGATTTCCTTTATTATGATATCTATCCCGTGGATAGGATACGTGCGTAGGATTATTCTAACTTATGGAGTGCGTGCCCCAAAATAGATTTATCTTTTTTTAATCATAACGACAGTGAATGAGGTGAATAACTTGTATGTCCGGAAGATTAGCATGACATGCTTTATTCGTGTTCTTCCGATAACACATTCTACTTTACAATGTTTTATGCGTTTGTAATCGTAACTAGAAGAATATTTGAAAAATGCGTATTATTACAGAAACGATAAGATATCGTGTCGAAACAGATTTATCCTTAACTTGAGAGCCGAGATATATATACCAGTGTTATAAATGATTGGAATGAACAAAATGACAAGATATGTCGTAAATTGGTAAACCTTATACGTGGTCAAGAATCTCCCTCATCGCATGCCGGGTGAGATGTAAACTGAATCCTGAATCGTGTAGCTATCAAATAGGGCTTAAAACTTTGCAAGTTACCGCCAGGGTCGTCCTCGTTCAGTCATACGTTCGTTCGCATCCAAAAACAAGGAGGTTACATAATACTGTGGTTCTATTTTTTGCAGGAATCAAATAATCGGGTTAATCGATAGTTTGTGTTGTATTTGATAAATCGGGGTAAATGTATATGTACCATTCTCATTTTATCCACTCCATTTTTTTTCGTCCAGACAAGAGTCATTATAAAACCGGCTGATATATAGTGTATTGCCTCGCTGCTCTTATTCAATGTAAAATGAGATTTGATGATGTTTCAAAGTTATTGAATAATTCATTTGAAAAAACTGACTACCCTGAAAGCCGAACGTATGTTCAGCAGAAGGGCTTTCGGATAAGTCTAACCACGGTCTCCTACCAATAATGCATTTCCTCCCATCCGACCAAAATTTTCCGGTAAACATAGAATATGGACACAAGCGTAGACGAGCGTATGAGGTAAACGTGCCTCTGGGAACTCTAAAACTGAGCCGTGACGAAAATTCTTTTCATGGTTACAAGACCCAACCGAGAAAGGAGGTCGACTGAAGACCGTCAAAAGAACTTTGGGTAAATCATAATAAACACTTCAGTACCGAAGTCGTTCAGTCCAAAAAAACATCTATTATACATTTTGTGTCGGTATTTTTAATTGCCAGGTGAAGTGTAAGATTGCATGAATATATCAGTTGTTTCCAACAAAAAGCCGATCAGCCATTACACAAGATCGACAAAAGCCGAATCGAAGAATGTTTCTTTTATCGTGAAATGCACCCCACTACGGGATCATCTAATCTGGCCGTGAGATTTATAAATACATATATCAACAAGTAGCAAAATCCATATATAAAAACTACTGGTAAAAAGTATATGGAACATGGCTTTTTCCTCTATGCATGTAATTAAACCACAGAAAAATCTCCGACAAAACAGTATTTAGGACTTGAATACGCACTAGGCGCTCCTTGGTGTGTTTGCAGAACCATGACAAAACAACATTTTATTCTCGAAAAGCCACATAAACAACAAACTAATTCATATATTCTCTTTTCAAGTATACATGTCGTTTGCTGTGCAATCCCGGGTCAATATGCCGAATTATTTCGGGAGTTGCGTAGACAAAAAAACGGGGGACTCCAAAAAGTCGTCTGCAAATAACGCGCGCGCCATCGAAAACCGTCTCAATGTGACAGGGCGAATTTAACAAATCAGACTTCTGGAAATTTCAGCCAATACGTTTAACCCAGAATGAAATAAAGGTACGATTCAAGCTTTAACCGCGGCGGTTTCGTATAAAACCATTGTTGTTGAGAGTGAAACTTGAATAAATTGAAGGCAAATCAAATATTTTCGTCTTTGTTTACTCGATAATACGTCTTTGAAGAACTTCGAAAAACAGCACATATATTTGCGCTCAAGAAATTACAAACGCAATTCGTTGACAGACAGCTCTTTACGTGTATACAATCGGTCACTAAATTCAAGCGGGGAAAAATCAACAAAATCCCGACTGCTCCTTAGGCGATTTTTCAACTCGGCGTTAGAGTGGCGAACGTGTTTAGATTACGAATATTTTTCTTCGTTTGATTTAAAAACCGAACTTTCCATTGAAATGACTCTTGACTTTTTACAAACAGAGTGTCAAGACTATATCGTTGACAAGTTATAGAGGCTTCGCGCAAAAAATTAGAACATTGTGTAATGTTGCGTTATTCGAAATAATACGTACACGATCGTTGAACTGATTTTGATATTCAAATTGGATTGAAAAAAACACGATCTTGAAAACACATAGCGAAATATACACCGTTGTAAGGAGTATCAAATGACATAATAACAATATCGCTTGCTGGAAATTATTTGCAGCACCTTACTACAGTTTGCACTGTAATAAACAACCTGACATGTTGTTCCCATGGGCGAAGTAAAATCCTCGCAAAAGGTGATAGCTGCGCAGAAGTTCCGCAATGAAAATGAAAGTATTCTTTTGAAGAAAATTTGAATAATTCCATTATCCATTGCGTCGTAAACGAAGCTGATATAAATGGAATGCCGTTAAGACGATGGCAGAAATTAACGAGTATAAAGGAGTTCACTTTTCATTTCAGTTTCAAAGCGCTTTCGCCGACTCCAGAAAAAGCAAATGGATGAGGAACGAATCCGGAACGAAAGTAGGAGATCACAATTGCGAATTTTCATTGTTGTTTAGATATTTAATTTTAAATTTGATTCTCATCGCCAGTGTACCAACTTGCTGATTTATAGACGGAACATAGATTGTAATTCTGATTAGTCTAGTACCTAGCCGTCGTTCTCCAAACAACGGTTGTGAGGAACCGTAACAACGACTGGTATTCAGACTAAATTCTGATATACATACATGGGTGTATCGTCTGTCCAGTTTAATCATGGTCGCTGTATTAGCGCGTCCATTACCGACAGATCGTAATGTCGAAACGGCGGGACTTGGAATCCGCAGACGATAAAAAATACCGTCGGTGTATGTACATTGCGTAGCAGCCGTCTAGACAAAGGATGGTGACCAGAATTAGTCATTTGCAAATCTCCTACGCTGTGCATTAGAATATATAAATATATTTGGATATTTGGAAAAATAATGGTTTCCATTAATGTTTGCCTCCTCTATTTGTACGCGCAAATATCACAAGTGTTTATACATACAAGGCGAATATTATGTAATTGCGAAATTGAATAACCAAGTTTCTCACCGAATTACTTCCAGTTTGTTGGAAGAAAAAATGCGAGATATGGGTATGTTGCCCTAGGGCTAAGAATTCAAAATGCTCGTTGATATTCTTCGTAAGGAGACGCTAAAAAGCTGACCCAAGTATGCGTTGTGTGTGTAGCGGTCCGTGGGAATGCACCAGCTGGAAATATGCCAAATCGAGGGGCTGTATGCATGTTCATTTTCATTAAAATGCGCGTGAAAAAGACAAGTTTGTTGATAATAACGATAATGATAATATAATATTTAAGTATCAGCTAATTAGCGAAATACAGTAGCGTAAAACTTTATCCAATATTATGGAAGGCTCCTGGTGATTTTAGTGAATCGCGCGCGTGCGTCTGATATTAAATATAAATGAAGAGCTTATTACTACGACAATGGGATTTTATTTAACTGTTCACGATTTGGAACTATATACGAGAATTACGTAAGGCGACAATCATACGCGTTACCGATGCGTGTAAAAGACAATCGCGCAAAACCATCAGCCCCGTGTACGACAACAACAGCCGATCACATGTGGCACCCGTCACACGAACCTAATCAACTCGGGAAAGTTGCCGACAATGATGTTGCCTTTATCACCTATACCACAAATCGGGTTGTTATTACTAGCTTGAAAAAATAATTCCTATATTTCAATCTTGTCCATCCGCAAAAATCGGGGAAATTGAACGGTTTTAACGAAAAATACGCAGATAATACGCCACGGAATAAAGAAAATAGCTTCGTTCGAATGTCCGAAAGGTCAGCACATGATATAATTCACTTTTTAACCGATTTCTGCCAGAATCGTTGAAATAAATGCATGTATACAAATGAAACTGCAATAGATTAGTGTGGAATAATTGGAAGTAGAACATGCCAAATTACATATACGAATTTATACAAGTGACACATGGATGGTCGACCATCCGGACATTATAGATCTGCTAATAGGTTAAAAGGAAACATTTAATTATCGAGATTTTTGCTTTAATACACTACACCGAAACACTTGAACGATACCTCGCTTCTACATAATCAAATCATCGGTCATAAACGAGTTTTTATACATGTCCTTTTCATGAGGTTGGTGGCCCGCAGTGAGTTACTATTTTCAACAGGCGAAATTATCGAGATGCGTGAAGCCTAAGAGGACCGACACAGATTTGTATAATGAATTCGATTTTGGTGCAAGGGGAGGTGCCCACAACAAAAAGTTTCGATTATAAGCTATCTACTCAGAACAAGAACCCCTCAACTAAGAGTGGTCTTTTATTTTTCTAATTTTCGCCTTATATGTATCTTTTGTGTCTAATTTGACCTAAAGACTTGCTGCCGTATCAAATGACGACATCGTATTTGCCAAGGTCTTTGACCGAGGCAACGCGACGCTCTTCATAATTCTTTGCCACACATGGTGGAAATGGGCTCTATTTCCGCAGGCTTTGTAACAAACAAGTTAGTTACCTTTCGAAGGTATGTACTCGGCCTATAATTGAATCAACCGAATGTTTCTATTTCATAATCTAACATCAATCTGTCGATACGTTATATACGCTATTGATTTCTAGTCCGCATTCTCTAAACGCCAGGAAGACGCATCTATTTGCGATCAAAAACATTCCATATACCTAGATTTCTTCAATCACCGCGATAAAAGCATACTCTAATATGAAGAAAAACGGTTGGTGATCAATCAGATATGACATAGTTGACGTTATAAAAAAAAAAGTATTAACCGCATTTTAGTTCATTAGTGGTCGTTGGTTCTATAAGTCTCAGACGACAATGTTACCCAAAAGATCCGACGGGCCGGTTTGATGTGTATTGCGCACATGTTTCTTATACTTCTGGTACAAAGAACGACAATAGAATTCATAAATTGGCGCATAAATACTCAATGAGTCATCGGACAGATTAGCCACAATATTCAAAGTGAGTTAATTTTTTGATGTCGTATAAAATGCAACGCTTTCTGAAGAATTATGAAATCTGCAAATATATACTATCATATTTTTCATTTATGACGCAATGAAAGTAAAATAAAATGAACTTGATACCAAGTTTTTTTGCAATTTAATCCTGATACCTATTCCTTACCTTGGGCCAATTTTCTCGTAAATTCCTTGTTTTCAATGATGTAGTCGAGTCCAACTTGCGAATTCATGACCGATTTCAAACATGCCACGCACTCCAATAAAAGCAAAGTATCCGAAATATGATATCCCTTTTTATGATGGCATAGTCGTGCAAGACTTTCGATCAGTTCGGTTACTCCATTCCTTTCGATGAACTCACGAACCCATTCGGACTTATTCGTTTGTGAACGCAACCTTCTCTTGAAATGGGCGAACGTGCTAATCGTGGGCTGTCGTAGTCTACTAATGAATAGCTTAATAAAACTAACCGCTGAACCTTCTTGCGTTGTACGGTTGGAAGCGACATCTGGCAACGACGACGACAACGATGAGTCGTTTCGGCCCAGGATTATTTTTCGCACAAGGGAAGACCACTTTTGAGCGCCTGATAGATTTTCGGTCGGTGACAAAGCGTCGCTATCTTGTGAAGAGGTTCGACATTCCAATTGTCTTTCCATTTCTACTTGTTCGTGCTACCTGAAGTTTCATTGACTGACTTTCTCTTAACAACAACTGAAGAATAAAACCACAGGTTCCCCAAGTTTGAATTGCATCGAAATATGTTTCTGAATAATATGAGAAAATAGATCATGGTCGGGCGGCAAGTTTTGCAAAGCAAAAAATCTTCTTGTTGTAAAATGTGGCTACAAACATTTAGTTTTATTACGAACTGTTCGGACTTGAGAGAATGCACCTAATTCGTTTCTAAAATGGGTTTCAAATAATTGCAGAGCTAAGCGACGAGATGTACAAATATCAAATATTTGGCCGACTAAATGTGATTCGTAAAAAAAGAAAAGATAATCTTTCTGCAAACACATAAATTGATTTCAAATGGCTCCGAATAACGACTCTAAAGGCAATGGATATAGACAATGTTTTTAAAAGCAAATACTAGCTCAACTTACCACAAGTATAGCATTCCAAATCCACAAATATTTTACAAATGGTATCTTTTTACATGTCCCAACCACCTATTCAATTATAAAAGTCAAGTGCGCGAACGAATTCTATCGAATAACTATAATACAATCTGTATATAGGTATGAACGTTGACTATTATGAAATAAGTACTGCGCAATGTCATTTGCTGGCTCCCGTATGGTCGGGCCACTTAACTATATGCATATGTATAGGATTTTGTGCTTTCATAATAAAGAAATAAATATTTATTGAGTTTTTCCGTTTGTATTGCTTTAAAACAAAATCGACAAAGGATCTCGGTGTATTTAATCGATTCAAGCCGATCGAATGTCGCCGAAGAGAAATATATGTATATTCGAAGTCGTACCGACTAACCGCATATGTGTTGTGGCCTGAATACGTCAACTTCTTTCTCGTACAAAACGTCTCCGATTTCCTTCATTCAATACGGCATCAAAGATTTTCATTATACCTTTTCAGCGCGCTGTTAATTAGAGAATTATGGATATAAAACCGGGCTGTATTTACCAGAGGTAATGCAAAATGACATGTGCAATAATCCGTTCGAACGAACGACGAATGATTGAAAAAAAAGAACTTAAAAAAATCGATGACAGGTGAATTTGATGATCCGTCATGAACGGATAACTGAATTAGGAAATAAAACTAAATTAACGAACGTGAAATATTTGCTGGACAGGTATACGTATATTCTATGGTGGCTGATTCGGGGCCTAAGGTAAAATTTCTGATATGCAAATGAGGACACCAGAACACCAAAACGAAAAGGAAAACGTCGAAAGTTTTCTAAAAATCATTTTTAGCGCCCCACCAAACCAGAATTTTTTTTTTGGTGACTTCGCCAGAAAAAAAATGAAAAACGTCGAATTTTCGCCAAAACGAAAGATTTTTGAAGAAGATACGACGTTTTTTCGTTTCTGGCGTTCTAGCACCCTCATTTGCATATGAGGAACTTTACGTTATGACCTGAATCTGCCACCATAATATTCTCACCTGCTAGTAAAATCATATAATCAAAGTGATTGAAAAAAAACAACAACAGTATCTCGCGAATTTTTCCGTATACATATATATATATATATATATATATATATATATATATATATATATATATATATATATATATATATATATATATATATATATATATATATATATATATATATATATATATATATATATATATATATATATATATATATATATTTCGACCACCGCGGCTGCTTACGACGTTTCACCGATCAGCGTAATTTAGTGACACACATGCATTTGTCTGACATTCGTTTCCGACGCATTCGCGCTAATTAGCTCCACAACGTTAAGAAAGTCCGGCATACGGTAGCTTATCGGCTAAACAGTAACCGCCTCGTGAGAATTCTACTTCAGCAGATGATAGCAAAAGATTTAACGCTAAAAATTTGATATTTGTCGCTCAATCCACTGCGCGAATTACGACACATCGATATGGCGCATGTGACTGATTATATACGTATAATCAAATCAGAATGAAAGTTGGCAGGTTGAAACGGTATTACTTTATTCGTAACAATGTTCATCCAACTAGACTTAATTTCAAATTAAGTTTACTTGGATGAACAGTATAACGACTCACTATACCGGTTAACGCCTAGGCGCGATTAGCGTTCATGCACGTCCTTATAAACAATTCGTGGGGATACCCACGATGCGATGCCCTTTCTGCTATTTTTATATAAATAATGCTAACATAGCCTAAAACATACTAAATTGTAATTTCTAATGCATGTTTAGGAAGGTTGGGGCGTAAGAGAGGCCATATTACGATCCATTTGAAATTTTGAACTCGGCCTTTATCAAAGAAATATACTTTACTGAACTTAATCCGTTTATGATGGCAATTATCCGCGCACGTTTAAAGACGATGGCAATAATAAAATGAAACATTTGATTGTTGAGTCGCGTGTCCTAATCAACGAAGCATGCCGAATAGCTCATCGAAACTCCAAAACTAAGGTGATTAAAAGAAATCATTTTTATGGACGCACGTTCAGAACGCACGAAATCTAAAGCTGAATCTGTGTATGTAATTCAGTAATAGCGAAAATTCATAAACTTTATGAATTTTTTGTGATAGTAGTAACGAGAGAAATCTTACAGTAGATTCAGCCAAAAAAGGTCAAGTTCTATGGTAAAATGATTTATATTTCGAGCAACGTTTCGGCTAGTTATCAGCCATCATCATGTTTTTGTTGTTAAATTATTTTAATCTTAATCCTTGAATCTTTAATCCTTTTTTTCTGATTCTCTGAATATTCTGTTATTTCATTCTGTTCTCAGTTCGCCTGATGATGACTGTTCATTTTTTGGCTGAATCTATCGCGGGATTTCTCTCGTTAGTCATCTTACATGGATATTGTGTATCTTCTCAACTCATGTATACTGATAGTATAAGCCCCCAGGCACTGCTTAACTTAAAAAAATAAAACAAATTACATTAAATCTTGCCTCGAGTAAAAAAAAATTGTTCATTTCTAGTTGAATCTAGTCTCATCTATATACTATTGATTTTCGTGTTTCCGACTATTTTGCCTCGAGTTGTTCGGTTTATTTCAAATCGGATTATCCAACAAAACGATGTTAGTATGGCGTATTTGGGTATTTATTAGTTAAACAAACGGATTAGATATTTCAAAGGAGAACCTACCGTATGAATTTTTTGCGATCAGATTTTCAACGCTTAAACCTTCTCCAAGTACCAGTGATTAAGAATAAAACCTGTCTTCGGCCGCGTCAACATTTTCTTTACAAAATGCTAAATATTTTTAGTTGCGTGTCCGCTGGCTATTTGCGCACAGTTTAGCCGCGCGCGAAAAGAAAGAACCAATAATAACATACATGAAATGTATCTAAATACGTGATTCGAGTGATCGGTGTTGCGCGCGTTTGGTCTTTTCAGAAAGTGTACTAAACTTTGCAATGTGTATGACAACTGGCCGAGAACTAATTACGTTTTAATTACATCGGGTTAGATCCGAATTCTTATATTCCTCAGACCCGACCGCGTTAAGGACAATAATTTGTCCCGTCCAAATTCAAATCGAAAATTTAATATTTCACAGTATATTTCTCACTTCACGGAAATTCGGGAGAATTTCGTTCCATGGGGAAGCCTATTAAATCCGTCTATCAAAAGGCTCCGTTCAAAGAAGACAACAAATCCATTTTATTAGGAAGAGATATTAGATTTTATTTGCAAATATTGAAGTTATTGAAATACCTCAAAAAACAAATCATAGAATAAATATCTATATAATATGTATCAATCAATACATATAATTTGCATATTACAGTTGTTACTTTTAACTTCAGAACATCGTTTTGAAGAATCCACGATTTTACAATATTAAAACAAACATAAGTCTTACAGTCAAATATCGTTAACTATTAACATATGGTCTGTTCATTGACCCAGCGATAGTTCAAATTTCCAAAATTTAGGTGAAAATATTTGGTACGTCGAAATTTTCGGATTTGAGGAAAAATCGTTTTCAGAGTTATATATGTATGTTTAATCTTAATAATGAGGCTATAACACTGCGATACCATTGAATACAATTCTGATTGAAATATTACAAGCATATTGCGTATTTCATAAATAAGAATACTCCAGGACCCAGTTCCACAGTTTTGTGTTAAGATTTGACTTAAGAGTAAAGACATTGAAAATGAACTTTGCACTACTTACTCAAAGTTAACTCACAACTGTGGGACTGGGTCCACATGATTACACCTTGGTTCTTTAGGGTAAGACCGTTCGATCATGATTTTATCACGCAAGCTAATAAACAGTTTACTAAGAATCAATTATCCCACAATTTTCGCACCCATTAAAAAAAAAATAAAATACCATAATCTTATCTGTTGCATTAGTTCATCTTAAATGACTTCAGTATAGTTTTGGAATCTACAGGTTTTGAGATATATAGTAAAAAGTAAAAAAATTTTCTGATCGAAAATAATTTCCACATCCATATGAGACTTTAGAAGCAAGAGATACATGACAAAGAACATGAACATAAACACCTTTTGTTGAAAGAAATATAGAAAATAAACATCGTTGTAAAAAGGTTTTAAGTGAGAAATGCAATAAACTACGGATATTTGTTATTGCCTGAGAAAAATGCGCAGCTTTACTTTACCACTGGGGCAATCAATTTTTCAAAATTCTCGAAATATTTTCAACTTCTTTTCTTCTGCAGTTATCTCTTAAACATTGTACATGTACACAAATAATGAAGGAGATAATTTACTTATTTACACTTACATACATACTTATATAAGTATGTATGACGTGCCTGTGTGAAATAAGCTTAGTAGTCAAGACATAATCTAGAATCTATTAATCAGTAGTTATCTTGCAGGTATGATATATCCGTAGTTTACTGTTGCACTGGATGGATGGAGACGTGAAATTGGCCATTTTTATAGCTCTTTTTTAGTTTTCGCTGCTGCTTTCTTAGACCTTTTAGCCTCCACTCGTATGTGTGCTAATTGTGATTTGAATTCATCGGCATTCATGACTAAAATACAAAAGCACACATCTTTTCTGAAGTTTGTTTAGATGACCACAGTTTAGGATGAGAAAATGTGGATTAGAAATATGATGTGATATTCTACCTAACATTTACTAATTTTTGGTATTATTAGTTTGCAATAGGCTCTTACTTACTATGATTTTCTTTTTTATCTAAACTGTATTCCCCTGGTTGTAAGGGTGCATTCGAATTACCCTGCAATATGAGGTATACGAAAAAATGTATCTATGCCACCTGAAGAAGGGTTTGAAATTTCTAAATGCTTAAAATACACACACGCACAAGGATAGGGTCATGGAAAATTTGCAAAATCTTTCATATTGAAAGTAGCCAAATATAATGCTGAAAAGGGATTTTACAGATTAATACTGAAGTCCATACTTACGAATGCTTGAACATTTTTTAGTTTTGCACCCTCCATCGACAGCTTGAAATTCATGAAAAATAAATAAGACGTTTTCGTCGGCCTTTCTACCGCACATGAAAAGTATTTCTTATCGTTGCTGTGAGTCATTGTCATTGTCCATTCCTGCAATATCAAAATCAGTGGACATTCAATGAATGAATATTAAGGTTTCAAGATAAATGTTCTATTCATAAGTAAAACTCTATAATTGCAAATTAGGTTTTAAACTATGCTGGACATATATCTAATATTTCTAGCACACTTAAGATGCATGAGGATTATTTGTAAACCAGATTTTCTTAAACTGTCAATTTGAGGGCTCCATCCCAAATGATCTGGATTAGTCACATCTACTGGAGCTTTAACACAGATTAAGGATAAGAAAGAATCTAACAGGTTAAGGATAAGAAAGAATCTTACTTCTCCAGTTCCTCCTTGGGCTGTATAGGTGAAAAAACATTTTACTCCTTCCTACAAAAAATAAACATCAGAATTACTGATGTATTTAGCATGAACATATTAGAACACAGCTACTACCAAACTACTACCGTTCACACTTAAAAATAATAAAACATATAAGACTTTCTACACTTAGAACAAACAATAATCGAGAGGTATATGGTGAATCATTGATGCCGGCTATGATTTCGACGGTTTTCTTCGTTACATAGTACCAAAGAAATTCTCACCACTTCTTTCTGCTCGGTGTGCGTCACTCCACCGGGTTTGACGATAATCGTCGCTGAATTTTCTACATCGGCAACCTTGGAAAAATCATCTTTTTGAAACGTTTCGATAAATAAACCCGCGAGGCAAGCGAAAAACAGATAAACATTCATCATTAACTTGTTTTCGAAAACCCGGAAATGAAAAAACACCAGCTCCACATCATCCCAAGGCCGCTGCCACGCTCGCCGATTCTTCACTTGCCAGGGTTTTATTTACATGCAATTCAAACTTTCTTGTGTCGATATGTTAAAAAACATCATCGGAAGACGAAATCACAGAGGCGGATCTAGGGTGATGTCGGGTGTTCGGACCGCCCCCTCAAATTTGAAGTGCCCCCAAAAATGTCACCCCAAATAGATCGATAACCACAATCAAACGTGGTGAACGGATAATAAAATCGTCACCTGACGATGATCTCTAGGGTGAAATCGAAACGTCGTGTCTTTTATATATTTTTGATTGAATAAATAAATTCTTGTTTTTAAATTCTTTTAATCGGTAAGGCTAAACAAAAATGATACCTTGTTTCTCCGCAGCGGCCGGGTCATTTTTGTGAAATATGATAAAATTTATAAACAGTTCCCATAGCGGCCGGGTCTGTTATGGTTAAATTGATCACGATTTTAAAAAAAAGTAATGTATAGGGTAGATAGGCGGCCGGCCGGGTCAACATTTAAGCTCAGCAGAGCGGAGAAACAAGGTATCAATTTTTTTTAGCCTAAAAAGTGGGATTTTATCTTGTCACCCCAAAATTTTTGGGCTTATATAACAAATTTTTCAACGCACGAAATGACCGAATGCCTTGTGAGAGTGAAAGAAACTTGTCAACAATTGAGTAAATGTACGGCAGCCTTTTTTAAATTGATTGGTTCATTCTAAAACTACCAATATTTCAATAATTTGTTATCCTCATTCACCTCTTGACCCGTGTGAAAACATTTTAGGGGATCTGTTATCCGGAGTACGCGGTGCCCTTTCTTTGGACACCCCCCCCTTGGAAAATCCTAGATCCGCCCCTGAAGTCAAAGTAAGCGCTACACACACAGGTGAGCAAGCACTGTCAAGCAAAGGTGCTTGAAGTTCGAATCATTTTTGATCGGGATTCGTACCGAGGGACGGGATAAGAGGCGAATACGTCAAATCATCATATGATTATCAAAATTGATTTGGTCTAACTTTTGAATTTAACACAGTAAGCTTATCAAATTCAAATCGATTGGTCAAATCAAATAGAGGTGATTTGATACGATTTGAAGATGGTGGACACATGTTTTTTCGAAAAACTGATATAATTGATCAAAACTTAAAGAGAAACGAACCGAAACTAATTCATAGGAAATAATATCTCAAAAAGTTGGGCAGTATTTTCTTGTCAGCATTTCATTAGATCGCATGTGACTAGCAAACTATAATGACCTTTCCCATGTCCTCCCCATGATTTGACCCTAGCACACCAGGATTAGAATTACCGTGCTAAATGAATCCCACGCCGCGTGAATAGATGTTATACAATACATGTATTATCAGATAAAACTGTTTCCCATCAAACCAGTTTGTACAACTGTGATTTTTTCATTCACTCAGTTTTGTTCATTTTCTGTACGGCTAGAGCAATGATAAAAAATGTTCACATTGGCCCGTTTTAAGCTTGGCAGGCTGGATAGACAAACTTTTTTTTACATTGGCCCAATTTTTGTTCTCTCGCGCGGGAAAACCAAACTTTTTGAATTCTCGCGCGAGAAAAACCAAAAACAGGTCAATGCGAACATTTTTTTGCTCTAGCCGTACAGAGAATTTTTCTAGTATGGCCGAATCAGCCACCATGAAACCGTACCCATAGGATTTGGTTCATGATGCGAAGGTTTCAATCAGTTTTAGATGCTGCAGTTTCGCACACTAAATAGCGAGTACGGTATTTAATCCAGTTCGCCCAGTATATTGCAGTTGCTTCAGACATTTTTCAAAATAAAACGTGTTTGAATGCAATTGGTTGTGAAACTGGACCCTCAGCTCAGTTTCTAAGAAAAACGTCACTCAATTTGGGTTTTCGCCTCAATAAATGAATATTTTTTGAGAAAATTATCTCAAAGAAACTGAAACCGTGGGATTCACGTGTGACGCGCTGAGTGTGTGAAACCACTGGCGTCTGTAATCACAACTAGAACAACACAGAAAATTCATCTTTATTTCAAATAAAACAATAACGTCTGCAGTTCGCACGAAATATTATGGTCCCATAATAAAGAAAACCAGTCGATATTTCAACTTTTTGGTTTCATTGATTGTGGGAGTTAAAAGTCAAAATATGTACATTTACAATATCACGTCACAAGTTTAAACATTTACAAATTCAGGTCTTTTGTTTCATTTTTGAATGACCAATCAAACTCCCTGGATCCATCACAGAAAGCCCATCATTAGGGTTTTCTCTAATTACCTCATTAGGGTTTTCTCTTATACCCTAAATTGTGACAACAGCTTGGTGAGTCAGAAAACCCTGCTTTGCTGTTATATCTTATCTTAATTAAATTAATTTAATTTATTCAATCTCATTTACTTTCAATTCTTAGTAAAAATTAAAACCCACTAATATAAAAATTTAAAAGGATAAGAATACACAACATTTTGGAGTCTCTCTAGAGAACATCGTCAGGTGTGAAGAAATAACTAAAACAGGGAAGAATATTGAGAAGAAAACGAGTTAATCGAGAAAGTAAATCAAGAGGATGTTAAGTGCTTAGGTTGAGAGGTTTTGTTATTTTGTGCATAGGTTGTCCCAGTTATTTCTTCATCTGCGTTTATTATTTTGATTCTGATTCTTGATAAAATGAATTACGCATCTTATCTCATGCATATTGCAGGATTAAAATCATATATTCTATGCCCATTCGTCAGGCTATTTATTAGCAGAAATGACACCACAGCTTTGTGAGGCGAATCAGGGGATGACTCTATTGTTTTCAAGGATATGTGCTAAGCAGTCTAAACCATCACAAACAGAACAACAGTAGCCTGCCCGTGCTAGCTGGCACAATATAACAATGATTGTTCATTTGGCTTTAAAACTCAAAAATTGTAGCTCTGTGAAATAAGTGGTATCAATCTCCAGGTAGATGGCTGGTTGCTGTCCCTGTTAAATGGCAAATTGGTCCCCACTTCGTCCTAGAATACAGAGAAAACTTGCGTCTGCAAACATTACTTTGAAAATATATGATTGAATCAACAGCTTTGTTTTCATGAAAAATTTGAACATATGAATAAAACTAGAGTTTATAATTTACCTTATACATGTAGTTCTAGATAATTCAACGTCCATTATTCAATCTTTGATCAAATTTCAAACTGTTCTATCGGACAAATTTCATGCTCCAAAAAAACATCAAACTATGAAAAGAATCAGCAACGTATTTAAAAAAGTACATCGAATTAGAGCAAAACCCACCATTTCCAAACTCATATAGTCAAGAGAACTGATGATTTCCTGAAAAAAAAAAAATAGATTTACAAATAATTGAACCATTCAGTTGTATAACAAGCGAGAACTAGGTTAAATGGTATAGAGTTATATTACTTAGTTTGTCTTGGAAAAAAAAAAAAACAGCTTCAGCAATAACTAGAGCTTCTTCACTCTTTGAAGTTGAATATTTTTAATTTCTCCAGCACCATTGAGTGTTTAATACCTCGGTTTCTGAAAGAGAAAATTATGCCAGACAATTATAGTTAATGATACAAATAGGAGTTCTGCAGCTTGTTTGTTTTTGATTGACAGAAAACCCACCAGATTGTTTAGCAGTTTATCACAATGTGTTGAGTGTAAACAGATTTCTGAGGTGTCTGACGGTAGCTTTAGACTGCGTCCTCTAGTAAAGCGTTGATGCCTGTCAACGTTGATTGATCACATCATTTTCATGACTTGATTTGAAGATCACCACAAATTACTGCAATAAATCGATATAATACTCACCACTTTTGACTTGTGTTTGACTTTTAGATCGCAACGTTTACTGCAAGTTCAGCTTCATTTTGGAGCCTAGAATAAAATTTCCAATTTTATAAATTTGCTTAAGAGACTGGAATCTGTAGAGATATTTACCGGTACTTGTTTTAAGGATATAAAGCAATGTCCATCATTTGCAAATGTTAAGTGAATTTCCAATGTTAACTGTTCACAGATTCTTTCATGGGTTCCACTTATTTCAGCTCCTAAAATGAAATATATTAATGTTAGAAATTGTCAGTCAAGTTGTTATGATATAAGTGCAGTTTCAAACCAAATCAAAAACTCACCATTTTCGTCAATGTTTTTAAGCCAACAGTATTTGAGGTTGACTGTTGGGTGCCAAAACCTCCATAGATCTGCTCACTGAAAATATGTATGCAAAACATAAAGACCTTGATAATTCTAACTTTGATCAGGAAATAAATGAGTTTTAACGATTGAAAACTCACTTCAAACTAAGCAGTGATCTTTGAGTGATTGAATACTGGAAACATAAACAGATAGAATAATCTATATAGAATAGTTCTCTAAGAATAATGAATTTCAAGGTTTTCTGCTGCTACCGTATGGTAGTGCTGCTGGTGAGTTAAGTAGCTGCGGCTGCTGTGTTTATCTCATCCTGTAAATGAGAGTAAAACAGTAGCTTTATTAGTTCAAAAGTAATTCAAAATATTAACAGAGACTGTGGAGAATTGTGTAGAGAAATTCATTACTAATTTTGTACTTAACTTTTAAATGAGCCCGTTTAAATAGTGAATTCTATTGCGTTTATTTCATTCTGAAAAGAAAAAGAAACAATAATCAATGACAATGGAGCAGAATGTAACATCTCTCAAAATTCTCCCATCAACTAGAAACAGTACAGCATTTTCTGTAGATTAAACTGCTGTACTTATTTCATACTGATTGAACAGTTACAGATACATGTAACATTGTGTACAGATACAGAGTACAGATCACTGCATTTACTTCATCCTGTTATTGAACAGTGATTTAAAGTTGTCTCATCTTCACTAGATTCCCATCCGTCTAACTAAAACATCAGAAGATTTCAACTCACCTCCCTCCCTCCCTCCCTCCCTCCCTCCCTCCCTCCCTCCCTCCCTCCCTCCCTCCCTCCCACCTAGCCTCCCTCCCTCCCTCCCACCTAGCCTCCCTACCTCCCTCCCACCTAGCCTCCCTCCCTCCCTCCCACCTAGCCTCCCTCCCACCTAGCCTCCCTCCCACCTAGCCTCCCTCCCACCTAGCCTCCCTCAATGCCCTCCCACCTAGCCTCCCTCAATGCCTTCCAATCGTGCCTCCTGTCTCCTCTGACACCACTCATCTGTACAAAAACTACAAAACGATTTGCCATTTTTCAAGATCATATCAATTTCATATATAAATCGAAACCCTTAATCAATTGCATCATTGACGGGACTCACGGATACTTTCTCAACAATTTTGGAGGCATTCAGATGATCTCCAATGATCATATGCCTAGTTCAGTCTTGAAAATAATATGGCTTCATTTTACAGATTATTTCTTTTCAATTTCATCGAATTCATTCCCATTATTTCGACTCCCCACAATGAGTACTCACAATAAATCTTTTCACGGCAAGTTGCAACAGTTGTCTATCAACAGATCTTTATCAAATTGCAGTGAGTTTGAGTTGTGAGGTTACATCTCCAAAACATCATGCCAAACCTTAGGAACTTAACTAATATTGTTGTTAGGGAGGGGTGGTATATGGAGGGTTCACCCGAACCAAGGAAATAAGCCCGAACCAAACCTCTGCACTCACAAAATGTTGTGAGAAGGGAAAACACAAACCAAGGACATGAATGATGTGGCTGAGATCAAAACAATTAACGCTTTTCATGTCGCTTCACGAATTCAACATGCGATCACTCTTATAATGAAACCATTGTGGACTAGATGGTTGTTAGATTATTTTTATATTCTCTAGTAAAGGTTTTAAGCAAGTTGTTTTATCGAATCCTATTCATAAGATTTATCAATCATTGATTACGAAGTGCTGGTGTTTACAAAATATATACGTCATAAATAATCCGTTGTCTTAACAAATTTACGCTTGAACCCAGCGGAACAAATCACACTCCAGCCATTTTTCATTTTTACTCTCTCTTCTCTGACTTTCAGTGCTTGAGTCGAGGTAGGAATAGACCCCTGCCCGCCCTCTAAGCGTGCAGGACACTAAACCTTCGAATTGCTCTCGGACCCCACTCTTTATATTTTTTCTTTTTTGGAGTCGAGGTAGGTATAGACCCCTGCCCGCCCTCTAAGCGTGCAGGACACTAAAAACCTTCGAATTGCTCTCAGACCCCGCTCTTTATATCAGCATTTCATGCTGTTTTATTTTGTGTTTAGAAGCTCACACGTTCGCTTTATATTTTTTCTTTTCATATGGCTTTTCCTTACTTGTTGTCTCACTAGAACTCTCATCAGTTCCGACTGGGTTCAAGTTTAATCTTTTAGAGACAGCGGCAAAAATTTGTGTTAGTTGCAGCAAGAACAGCAGCAGCAACCGCACCAGCAGCAGCAACAATGATACGGCTGAATCTTTAATTAACTCTGCATTAGTTCCAAATAAATCATTTCATTCTCAAATATAAGTAACGAAGGCAACAAAAATAACTTGTACAACTTTTCGTTCATGGCCCTGGTTTGGTGCCTAGAGTCAAAGTTTGGTTCATGGCCCTGGTTTGGTGACCAAAGAGACAGTTTGGTCTATGGTTCTGATTCGGTGACCATGGAGGGTAAATAAAGCTCATGGCTCTGGTTTGATAACATGATAATTTGGCTCATGGCCCTCGTTAAAGGCAAGTCAGTTTTGATTAAGCAAAGTTTGATAGTAACTAGAATGTATATACAAAGGCTAGAGATCAATTTTCATATACGTGGAGCAGTTTTTAACCATCAAATTGTCACTGCTGAACAAGAAAACGTACATAAAATAATTGAGTGTTGCATATGTTGAATAGAGGAATATATTGTACTAATCACCCATCACTTGTATAAGGTCATGAATTTTATGTACACACTGAATGGGCTCAAAATCTTGTACTAATTGAGTCAGAAAGTCAGAAATTATTCAATAATTTGAGTCTACATGTCAAATGATGCAAGTCTAAAAGCTATAAACTGACAAATTGATCAAGCACTAGTAAAATTTAAAATAATTAAACCGTGAAGGATGGAATAACTTTCAGACTGATATGATCGTGAAAAATGTCAAAATACATGTCGAGATATACACCCAGTGTTGTGAGAATAATCTGTATTCAACGTTAAAATGGTTTTAATGAAATTAAGCGAACGCGTTTCCTACAAGTGAATCACTATAAATCGATTTTAAATAATGCTTACCAGGTAAGGTTTCTCAAAAACCTCAAACACTGACTTTAAATAATCTCAGATCTGTAACTACTACAATGCATTTAGGTTGCGGTAGCCCAACTGTGAAAACTACATCTGGTTGAATATCATCTGTTATAAAGTTTTTTACGACTTTAAATTCACTAAAACATATTCCGATATAAGTATAATCAGTTCGCAGCCCCTTAAATTATGTCTAGAAAAGAATTCTAAGTCACAGGTCAGGGCCGTCGGAATAGGGGCGGCCAAAGCCGCCCCACTAATTTGCTTAACAAAATTTTTTCAAAATCACGCTGCACCGCGTAGCAACTCGTCGTTCTCTGTACTAGGTGGTTGGCTCACGACTTCTCATGCTTCTGTGAATGAGACCGTGAAATGGCCCCAAAACGCATCTCCGGCGATTGAATTTTCAAAATTTTTCTAAGGGACGGCCTCCAGACCACCCTTCAGAAATAAGCCTCGCCACTGAAAAATTCCTTCCGACGGCTCTGCAGGTAGAAATATACCGGTTGTCATCAATAGATAGAATATCCTATTCCAAAATGAATATAATAATAGAACAATAGTCTCTCTGTGTCTATCTTTGTACCCACCTATAAATTGTACAGTTTATTTCAGAAAATGTGTCCCATCTTTATGAAAATGCTAGGAGGATAACTAATTATTAAGGATAACTAACTATAAAGGATATCTATCTCTATAAATAGTGATAAACTGTGCCAAGTACTGCTGAAGGCAAATGACGTGTGTCTGAAAATCCATAGAAGTGATTACAAAACATATCACTAATTCTAAATGAGTTCTATATACTCTTCTTCAAAAAATGAAGAGTACCTCTCTGTCTAGGAATCTACAGTAGAAAAGGTTGCAGCAATGAATGTGACTGCTTCTCGACAATTTTCAACAATTTTGTAAGTCGTCAGGCTACAGTTCTTTAACTAGAGCCAGTATTTACAGTAAGAAAATAAAATACATCTTCCAGCTGGACATGTATTCAAAAAGAAGCAGTAACTGCCAGATATCAACAGTAGGCCTAATAGAATTGTTCATTAAACCGTATTTTGATCGGAGCTAAGGAGCAGTTTGTGATCATTCAAAAAATAACACTCATTCGTGACCACCTTAAAACAAATATTGGCCGTAAAAATTGAAACAACGCAATTAAAAATCTGGGGGCAATATTGTCTCTTGACGATTGAGAGAAGTGACGTGCAATTACGTGCGCACTCGCATAAAAATAACAATCAGTTAAAATAGAAATGGTCCAATTGGCCAGTGGATATACAGCTTGTTGTAGGCCTATAACAACTGTATCTTGACATGTTCCAGCCCGTAGCTGCATGACGTGTTTCATAATGAAGAATCCTTTCTTATAATAAATAAAAAGATGGGAAACATTTTCTGATATATCCTGAACTTCAAGACTAAAAATAACTACGACTAAACCTGTACCTGACCCTAAACCACCCCTACCTACACCCTCACCCCATACCCCTCCCTCCAAAGTCCTACCACCACCCCTACATCCCACCCTCACTCCCTGACGCCGACCCACCAACCCTCCCGGACCCATCCCTCCCACCCTCCCTGACCCCATCCCTCCCGCCCTCCCTCTACCCTTCCCTCCCGCTCTCCCTGACCCCATCCCTCCCCCCAACCCTCTACCCCATCCCTCCCCCCAACCCTACCCACCCTCCCCGAACCCCGCGGTTAGATGAGTTGAAATGTTCTGATGTTTAGTTAGACGGACGGGAATCTAGTGAAGATGAGAGAACATTAAATCACTGCTCAATCACAGGATGAAATTAAATGCACTGATCTGTACTCTGTATCTGTACATAATGTTACATGTATCTGTAACTATTCAATCAGTATGAAATCCATACGGCAGTTTGATCTACAGGAATTTTAACTCCTTAAGATGTACATCTGATTGTCACGAAGGATTATGATTGATAATAGTTGTATTATTGACATCAGGGACCAGTTTCATATTGATTAGAAATAACATTTCAGTTGATCACAACTTAGAAAACCTGTAAACCCGCTTAAACTGAAATAACAATCCCAACCATGAACTAATCCGTAGCCAAATATTAACCAATATAGAGAAATACAAAATAATTGAATAAATGCAACAGGTTTCTGTGATTTCATTTCAAAACATGGTTTTTAACAAACGCTATAAAACTGGTCCCTTAAAATCAATTCAACAACCGTTAAATAAAAAAAGATAAATGTAAATGTAACTTATCTTGAATTTCCACAAGTGATTATTTTTGTCCTGTGCTGAATCCAAGAGTTATTCCTGATGTCCGGTGCGAAACCAAAAAAGTCTGATTGTGAACCACTGATTCCTTTTTGTCCTGTGCTGAATCCAAGTGTGATTCCTGATGTCCGGTGCGAAAACAAAAAAGTCTGATTGTGAAACACTGATGCCTAGTTGTCCTGTGCTGAATCCAAGAGTGATTCCTGATGTCCGGTGTGAAACCAAAAAAGTCTGATTGTGAACCACTGATTCCTTTTTGTCCTGTGCTGAATCCAAGTGTGATTCCTGATGTCCGGTGCGAAAACAAAAAAGTCTGATTGTGAAACACTGATGCCTAGTTGTCCTGTGCTGAATCCAAGAGTGATTCCTGATGTCCGGTGTGAAACCAAAAAAGTCTGATTGTGAAACACTGATTCCTTGTTGTCCTTTGAAAATTCAAACTTACAAATTAAATTGTTTCGCTCCAATCTGTAGATCCTTAATTCACTGGGTTTTTCTAACGGCAGTCTAGGTTTTACATCCAGAGTCAAACATGAAATATAAACAAGAAAGTAATGAAAAAACATGAACAGTTTACATATTATCTGATTCTGAAACTGAAGAAAACAAACTTAAATGATGAAATAAAACATACACTGTTTTCACTGTTTGATGTAATCAGTTCTCCCAGTCGGGATGACAACGTCAATTGTTTATAAAATAGTTTTACACATCCTCGAACGAAAACAGAAAGTATCAAAATGATACAGAATAAAGAATAGTAGGAATTCAAACACAAACCAAAACTAATTCACATTTTGAATAATCGATTCAAAAACTACAACCCAGCGAGTTGGGAACCTGGCGCCTAGCCCTAGTGGTCTACAAATATCAGGGTGGAATGACGATATGTCGGCTCTCTGGCCACCGGCCTATTCTAAATTCCTCACTGGCCCATCCTATGCTTCTTTTTCTTCGGTTTCTACTCTAGTACGACTTGTCATGCTTGGCTGACTCGACGACTGACTGCCACCATGTGCGCCGTAGCCCGTACGTAGAGTAGGCCTAGTATAGTATTAGTATTGAAAGTAATTGTACGATTTGCGATGCCTCTATTCTTGTTACCTGAGATGGAATATTTAATCTATCGCCATTCAAACCAACACTTACCGAATATTTAAATACTGATTTCAGGGGTCAAAAGGAAGGCTGGCTATGTTGGTAATTAGGTGAGGTTATGTTTTTTTCGTGTCGTTGTGTGTATAAGCACGCCATTTTGATACTGCGTGTTAGTGTACCTCGAATTTAGTGGGATTGCCGCGCTGCCGCGAATGTCGAAGTGTACAATGTCGGTGGTGTAGAATTTCAATCGAGGTCGAATCCTGGTATAGGGAGATTATCAAATATAATGTTCAGCACAAAATAAAGCAAAGCAAAGTAATTGGTTTCGGGAATAAATTTTATGCATTTTAGTATTCCAGAATTGATCTCTGTGGGGCAAATTTAATTAATTGACTCGACTCATCGACAACTGGGTCTTTCCTGTGTAAGTTTTAAAATATTGATCGAGTGGAAAAACGCTACGTTTTGGGTTTGATAAGCAATTTTTCCATCCGATAAGTAGTGGACCGTACTTTCGCGACGAGCCCCATCTTCTCCGTCAACGTCACTGATCAAGGGATTCGAACCCACTAAGCTTAAGCATCAGGGAGCGATACCGGACCCTCTGGTATGGCAAGCGAGGATGGACGAGCCCGTGTCCCTCTAACCGGAATGCAATGCGAGACCGCTCAAGGTCGTTGTGCTAAAAAGGGCCATTGCAAAAAATCCACACTTTCTTTTTAAATAAAGGCTAATATTTTGACCTACCTATGACTATGTTGCGTATCATGGTATAGTCATTATAAAACTGCAGAATTATGGCTTTACCACCAGAAAAGCGACAGGGATACTTGGGAAACCTTGAAGAAAAATCGATAATTGAATTGGAAGAGTTGTTGAAAAGACAAGAAAATCTATTGAATAACAGGTGAAGTTTTTAGGCATCTTGACTCATCTTAATTTAATCCAAAGATTGCCATTTTTGAACTGGGAAATACACATAAAGCTGAAGACCAATGGCAATGCTGTGACGTAAATGTAAACCACTATTTATTGGCATTGCAGTTGATATCTTGCCCAGCCAGGCAGCATATTCTTGTTACGTTATAATTTTGCTGATGACTCATTTGCATACGCAATGAGCATGACTTCAAGGAAATTGTGGAGAAAATAAGAGTGGCAATGTTCTCCCCAACAGTTTTGAGAGGGTCGGCTACCCCTTTCATAGGCTTATGTACCCCTCTGAAAATAAACGAAGTGGCTACTTTACGGACCCGTACGAATAATTCCGTAGGCTATTCGTACGCACCCGTCGGATAACTCTGGAATTATGTGTACGGGAAGGGTTAGGGTTAGGGTAAGGTGAGGCTATATGTAGTTAAAACATTCGACCGACTGTCAGCGAGCTCGGTGGTCTAGTGTTATGATGCTGCGCTAGTAATTTACTGGCCCGGGTTCGATTCTCGCTCTATCCGCTATTTTTCTCTAACTCTATTCTCCACACTTTCCTTGAATTTTCTAAGTCGTGCACCTCTACGCATGCGCGCCGTTAATCGGCCAATCAGCGACAGTTATTAGCGTACAGATCCTAGTTCCGTACGAATAGCCTCCAGAGTAATCCGTACGGGTCCGTACGAGTAGCCACAGCGGAAAATAAAATTCCCCTTTTGATTGAAATACCTCCTACCCCTTCCAGAGTCAATGTTAATATGCTAATAATTGCTTAAGAATGTATTGAGCTAATGTGAAATTACACCAAAATTTAGCTTAATTTTCTGTATTTTGGGGGGAATCAAAAACCTTGCTACTTAAGCAACCAGCATGTCATATACACAATAACAATGACCGAATGCAGTCCCTTAAAGATTCCAGCCTGTGGAGAATGCTGAGTGAAATAGAACAGTATTGGAACTGGGGCTAGTTCAGCGTCTTACCACTAGACCACCGAGGCTCGTTGAATCTCACAGAATGTTTTAACCACATATAGCACTTAACCTAGCCCTACTCTAAACCTTAACCTTTTGACCCTAACCCAATGGAAACCCTAGGCGCTTTTACGAAATTGAATCTGATTCGGTTTAGCTAAATCCAATTCGATGTCGGAAACCGAAAGGATTAGTAAATCGAATTGTTTTTCGTAAATGAATCGAATCAATTTATCAATTTAAAGGTCGCGATTCAAAAGAAAATGGGCGTCAATGGTGACCGAATTATTGATAGATGATGGTCTGCAATAGATGTCTTTAGCCCGCGGTCGAAGAGGACGCCATGTTGGATTTAGCTGACTAAATCGCCACTTACTTGCTCGCCGAGCAAGTTAGTCGATTCAATAAATTAATTTACTAAACCGTTTCCACAAAAGCGTTGATTTACCAAATCGGATTCATTAAACCGCGTGCCGTAAACGTGAAACTTAAATCGATTCACAAAGATTCAGTTTCGTAAAAGCGCCTCCTAACACTATACCTAATACAATGATTTTAATAATGCTAAATTAGCTAAATATCTATCCCTCCACTTCGTTTTCTGTTACAGAAACTTCTTGAATTCGCTGAAGGATAAAGGCCGAAAGGTGGAGGATTTTGCCGCACGATTGCGGTCGTTAATTCGTAAGAAAATCGAAGTCGACGATGCTAGTTTACAATTCGATCGCATGACCCTTTCCGATGACGACCAGATTCACAAATTAGGCGAGAAGATTTCGACGCGATCGACTCGTATAGTGAAAAATGCCGAAAACTTGGATCACGTTAATAAAATGGAGGCGTTCGAAGAAAAGTCGACACCGAAAGATTTGTATCATCCAAATAGGTCAGCTTTTTATACATTTTTTACTTTGGTGGTTTTCATAACATCGGTTCCTGATTCGTTACGATGATCAGGTCCAATCTTATACGACCTAAGTTAAGCTTAAGCTGAAGGTCTCATATTTTGGGGTTTTATATCATTATTGAGTTGAGCTCGGTGCTGGAAGATTTCTAGATTTTGAGAATTGAGGTGTTCAATGTTTGGCTATTTATTATTTCTTGTTTCAGAACATTACGCGTTGAAACTGTGGTGGCAGATATGAAAACCGAATTTAAAAAAGGTGTCACAGATGGATCTTATGTAGAGGAGTATCAACCAAAGAAAGAAAACCTCGAAGGTAAATGTCTTAAATACTGTGATATTTAGTTTAATTCCAGAGTAGTTCCAAACCTCCTGTCTTAAGGCTGTTTTTTTATTGGTTTTTACCAATTTTGGAATACTCTTCTGCAATATTCGTTTCCGTAGTATCCGTAAACCTGATGGAAGGCTACTAGAGAGTTTGTAACAAGGATAGATATTCTTAAAACAAAAATACATTCAATTGAAATTTTCCCGAGTATTCTTCAAACTTAATTGTGTGAGGTTAAAGATCCAAACCCTATAGAGTAGCATCTTTGAACTTCATGCCTGCTTTGTAGGAGTTTGATATGTAAGTGAAGCACTCATTGAAACATTTAAGATGCCAAAAATCCACCTCCCTGAATCTGGCCACATTTAATCGCCCTTACTTAGGAATCTGAGGATCAGATATTAAATTGTGGTTTGTCTCATTACAGATATTTCAATTCCTCAGTTGAGTGAAGAAACCATCGCGCAACTAGAGCAACATATACCGTTCAATGTCGCGCCGTTTGAGCCACAAGGCGTCGATCTCAGTGAAAAATCCAACAAGCGCTTCGTAGTGTACGAGGTTCAATCAAACGGAGTCGGTGCAAACAATACCGAACTCTGTCAATTAGTAGCGACCGGGCCCGATCAGCGAGGGTTCAACCGCTACTGCATTCCTCCGTACCTGTCGAAGCAAATCGCTAAATTCACCGGTTTGCGAATCGAATACGAACGAGGTCAACGCGTGCTGACGAAACACGCGGAAAGCGTTGTTACCGTAGACAAGCACACGGCGGTGAAAGATTTTAAAAGGTTCGTTGACGAAATTCAGACGATTTGTTCATCGGAGAACGACGGCGATGCGGCCGTGGTTCTGTGCACGAGTTCGCTCGCGTCGCAAAATACATTGTTATACAATTTCAAAACTTGTGGTCTGTACCCGCCGTCCGATGTTTATTTCGCGTATTCGACGCCGTTGCTGACGAGTCTCAAAGCGTCCGGAAAAACGACGGATTCAACTTTGTCGGGTGCGTTTTCGTGTTTGTTCTATCGGAAAATGAATATTTGGGACGCGAAGTCGCGTTGCGACTCGCTGCGTCGGATTCTATTCGACTCGTCGTTGGAGTTATCGTCGGATGAAGTCGTTCGCGGGTGCGCGACCGTCGATTGCTCCTCGGCGACCGAGTATTTAGATCGGCTGCTCGAGAAACGTAAACGCGTCAATTCGATGCGCGGAAAATTGTTTGATTTTTCGCTCGAAAGTAAGAACGTGATCACCGAGGGCCTAGCCGAGGCTATCGCTAATGCCGGTTTGAACTACGAAAGTTTGGAACGTTACTATCGGACCGGGAAACAAGCATTTGTCGGGATATTGGCGCTGCCGGGATCAAATTCTCGAGGTCGTCCGCGGGTTACTGACGACCTCGATGTTTTGAAAGCTCTTCTGAATCATTTCCAAAGGAAATCTACGTAAGGATAGATACGCCAACAAAATATATTGATTTAGTTTATCGCAGGCTGATCAATACGTCTGTTGATAGATCGGGGAATCATATGAGTCATTTCATTCATCTTTTCAGCCCAAAGAAATATGACGGTGCCTTAGTAAACATTCAAACTACGCGAGCTGTACATTTACCTTTGAGCGATTCTCTTGAATTGCAGATAACGCAAAAAGCTAAATTAGATGTAAGTAACTGTATCGATCAATGAATGGTGAATGCTTTGTTCCTGTCGGAATTACTTTGTTGCTGTCTTTCATTGATAGGAAATTGCTGTAAAGCATGCAGCTGAGAGGTTAGCTAATCCTATACCTGGAGTTGGTAGAATGGTCAGATTTAATCCCGATAGGAAGAATCCAGCTGAATTGACGTATCCTTTTCCGGTTGCTTGGTTGTGATTTTAGATCAGCCATGAAATCATAAGTAGAGTGGTCTTAAGTAGTGTGGTCTTAAATCTAAGTCTTGTCTGCGTTCTCAGCAGTTAAGTTCTCATTAATTACTGTGTCAAATTTCCTTGACTTGTGTTTTCTTAGATATCGAGAAGTAAAAGATATTTCCGACTCCGATGATGATCTGGAAGCCATGGACTAAAAAATTGTCTGAACTTTTCATATGTCATTGTTCTGGAATATTAAATTGCTTAAACATGTATTACAAAAATGTGAATTTGTCTGATTCCTGTTATCCAAGCGACCTGTAACACAGAAATAGCTGTAGTGACATGCGTGGGTTAAGTGTAGATAGTTCATTGCATAATCCGAAGAAAATGTCAAGGCTTTTTGACCATCCTCCTGTGAGCTAACTTTGGAAGAGCTCCATCGGACATGTTCAAAGTGGATTAACAATTATTTATGCTTGGCATTTATCGTATAATACAGCATCAGTTTGCTTTGGATTATTTGATTTCACTTGTAAACCTGAAATGACCAGTCACGGTGAAAATCCGGATTCACCTGGTTTCATAAACTCCCGGTCATTAGATAGGTTATGGTATTACTTATCCCATCTCTATCTTTAAGGACGAATATTGATGGTCCCAATTTTTCTCTTTTGAAGAAATTCATACCTGTAGCTGTATTTTATAAGTCAGAAACAAACTCTCTCGTAGTCCTTTTTTCTTGGTCCCAACAAAGAATTAGTCAAAATCATTCACCAAAAGTCAGTTGTGGTTACTATAAGAATAGAAAATTACACCTAAAATATTTCAGTGTTTTTAAATCATTCGTTATAAATCATTTGTTGTATGTTGATTTAATTTTTCCGTTCACAGAAATTAATTCTCAAGTCGTAGTCTGATTTTTCTTGGTACCAAAAGCTCTGACTTACACAAGGTTTACTGTATTGATTATCCGCGCACTACAGTCGGTCTACAACCAGTCCTCATTGCGGAAGATGAAGTGAAATGACGAAAGCATTTTTGATAAAATGATTTTTATTATTAGTCAGTCATATCCAGGTACACTCTTAAACTCTCACACATACACCGGTTACCACCATTAGAAACCTGGCAGAAACTGCTTGTACGTAAACACCCCCTAAAAACTGGAATGAATAACTTTCAGAAGGTTGGTGGTCGGAGTTTTTTTTTGTTGCTTTTTATCCACATCGCTGAGAAAACTTGAATAGAATGAAAAACCCTACATAGCATTTTGTATTTCTGACTCCTTACGCGCACCAGGTATAACAATATTCTATTTAGAGGGCACTTGACCTTTAATCTAATAATGGTGTCAAATCAATTATTGTTATAAACATCACAGTACATACTTTACAAAAGGAGGGTTGAAAGTAGCATAATTTACACAAAAAAAAACAAACAAAAATGTAACTAATACTAAATACTAATAATCATCATTTTTCATACATAAATCATACATATAATATCTTACTCAAATATAGATAATATATTCATTTTGATAATATATAATATTCAGCACAAATTAAAGCAAATCAAAGACTTTTTCATAAGGACTATTTCGCGCAGTGAGTGTATACATGCACAATTTGTCTGAAAATAATTAATTCATGAATTATTTCACAATCCAGATTTGCCCCACAATCATTGAAAAAATTAATGATCGTACTTGAATCTGGAAAATTACAACTAAACTTAACTAGATAATCATTTTATTCATTGGTTAGTGAATAGTATTGATTAATGCCCAGGGTTACGTAATATACCAGTACCGGTACCAACAAAAAACTAACTCTATCTCTGTAAGGCCAAGACCAACTTTGTACACCAGTTTCAAAAGCCATTTCAAATTTCCCAGTTAAGATTTCACTGTATGATTTAAAATTTCATTGCCCGCCGAGTCAAATCCCAGAACTGTGAACTGGATCTAGTGGTTTACAAAATCATTGAGTAGTACAGTCTAAAGTTGTTTAAGTCATCATCAGAAGTCATCGCATTTACTTCAGTTATATCACTTTTCTTTAGTCCAAACTTGTGTATTTTCACATCAACTTACTAAGCGCAAGCTGTCTACATAATCACGTCCAAGCTACGACGACCCAAAGGAGTTTGACTGTACATATCTATTTTGCTTAATTACGAGATACAGAAGACCCGCTCGAATCAGATCTGATCAACTCACATAACCATTCAACATTATTTGTGACACTATTCATGAAATACATAGCCAACAAGGATATCACTCAAGTCGTCGGACTCGTATTTACGCCCCAAAATGCCCGAGTTGAGCGGAGTCTATAGTAGAATGAAAATATCTGAATTAACGATGACAGACAAGTCGATCAGCTGTAAACAACAGAACAGAAATATATTATGCTAATAACGATGTATTTTGACGTCTATTCATTCTGATGATGAAATCACAGATAAATCTTCACTTAATTCATTATCATTATATCCATATACCATAAATACTTTATATCAATGATATGCAATACATTTTATGATAAAGCCAGCAATATAATAATGGCCTTGGTGTTTCTTATCATTTTATATATATATAAATTTTGACTGTTAGTAGTAGTAGAATACATTTAAGAACACGCCCTTAACATTAGCCTAATGATCAATGCTGATTCATTCAATGTTTGCGACAATTCACCACGTCTGGTCTAAAAATACCAAAGCATATGACAACTATGAAATTCTAAACCAGACACGTTCAAATTATTACAGCTCTTCACGATCATCAAAATTTAAAAGCCTTCGATACGAGCCATGAAGTTTATCAAGAAAAAACCCCAATGGCAGATTAAAACTTCTTAATCAAAACAACGTCTTAAATTCATGTTTAATAAAGCCTAAATCAATTAACGACAGAGAGAGATAAGATGCTATGAATGAAAGGTTTTCTAATATTCCTTGGCAGAAAAATTCATCAGTGTTGATGTTAAAAACGCAAATGGGACTCAAGTGTAGCTTAAAGAAAGCAAGCCGAGCGCTAATGCAAGACCAAGAGCATTTTAAAATATCAAGATAAAAATTCATCGACGTATACTCAACATTCACACACATTACACCTTAGTTTCATTTCAATAATAATGACAATATAGTAAGAATAATCTTGCCTGAGTCAAG
Source organism: Tubulanus polymorphus (assembly GCF_964204645.1). Classification (NCBI taxonomy): domain Eukaryota; kingdom Metazoa; phylum Nemertea; class Palaeonemertea; order Tubulaniformes; family Tubulanidae; genus Tubulanus; species Tubulanus polymorphus. Next base: position 6,821,592 of record NC_134029.1, on the reverse strand, counting down.
ATTGTCACATAAGCGTAAAACAATATCTACCATTGTTACGAGAGAATCGCACCGTTCTCAAACCAAATGGACACTACCACTACTTACTCCATCTACGACTAGCTAGGGTTTGCGATGAGAATTTTTTCGCTCTTTTGAGAAAATAACCTTCGGTTTAGTTTGGAGGAGTAAAGTAAGGACGAACACAAATAATGCCAAAAGAACGGTGTGAAGAATGTTCTTAAATTCTAAACAGTTGCGTTTTTCCGGTTGCTGGTTTTGGTTGGTCCTCCTAGCGCAGTGATTAGAATCCGTTATCGACTCAAGAATTTCTACCGATTTTGTAATTCATATAAGACGGTTTATTATGAATTTTTGGAACATACAATAAATCAATCATACATCATTATTAATCATTTTATTCATTAATTACAACTTTCGACTTTTGAAAACAGAACATGTTAAATACGAAATAAAACAACTGAACAAACTCTATCGATATAAACTTTCAAAATTGCTTCCGCTCAAAAGACCCGAATGTATTACCTTAATAATGCAATAAACGACTGTTCGTTAAGTACTTATGCAATTTTGTCCTCCCAATATACGTACGTATATCAAACATTATGAATATACAAGAAAATGGCTATAGGGCCTACTACCTGTTCAAAGGGCGCTGCCATTTGTAGACTTAAAGGTCACTTAAAAATTCTCGACAATATTTCCCAATATGACAAATACGCCGGTCAGGTTCCACCCGTGCCCCCGAACTCACCGTCGTTGCGTACGTACTTTCTGAACAGCGTTCTTTAAAATATTAACATAAAACTATCGTGGATATTATTTAAATCTATAGAATCTCCTTGTAAACGACGTTATTCATTAATTACACTATCATTAGAGCACGAGGTCTGCGCGATGTACACAATGGAAAAAAAACACTAATTCACTTGACAACCACACAGTTAGTTTAGTATTTATCAATCGACTATACAGTAGTAGTGTACAGGGGATAAAGCGTCATTTATCATCAGGCCAATTATTTGTCTTTTTTTAATATCTCAACACCCACTGAAACGTTCACATACCTGCACGTCACTAGTACTCGATATTATATCAATGTGTGAAAAAATTTGTACAGCAGAGGCAAAGTCATGATTATCGATCAATTGTCGGCCTCTTCAATGAACTAAGAGGCAAGTACGTACAGTGTATTAGGACAGCACAAAACTTTATACACAATTAATCAATTCATCATCATCATCATCATCATCATCATCATCATATGAAAAGAAAACGTTTTTCATTTATGTGATATTCGTTTCATTTCAGTGTTGCAATCAATGTTACAAGAGTGCGCGTAATGTTTTTCGATGATCTATTCGGGTATGAAAAAATTTTGAGAAAGATTTGTTCACGCCTTGAAAAGAAATATATTTGAAGTACATATCACAAGGCAAGAAGCCCTAAAAGCCTATTTCATTTAGGTTTCCACCAATGTCACGTGAATTACAAGCTACGGTTCTCATCTCCCATAAATCCTAATAATTTAGACCATTGACAGGGACTTATAGCCAAAAATGATTTACAGTATTATGTCAGAAATCTTTTTTGAGTAACAACGATTTTAGATGAGGTTTTGTTTTATACTCAAGTTTTTTTTCCGCTCGTGACAGGGAGAGGCTTACAGCTAAGACAGTATAATGCTCTCAGGAGTGAATGCGATGATGAATATATGACATCACAATAGGCAACACTGAAATGTAATCGTAGATGCGTGTTCTCGTCTAGATGAACAGGGAGGCGCACGAGAGCCTCCCCGATATAAGTGAGCTGATTTTCGTTGGACTCGGGTATATGGGGTGGGGTGTGTTTGGATAAAATGTCTTAATTAATAAATCAGTTAATCTTTTATACATTATTTATATCTCGTATACACGGATCGAACGCGTATCGTATATAATCATCGACGTTCGATCGAATTATCACGAGAAACCAGTCCGCCTTCTGGTTACGTTCGACATCAATAAATAAACCGTTCGTCGCGTTTTTATTCCGTCGACGTTAACGCGTGACTTACGCGGCATCATCATCGCGCAACGCGCGTCCGCCGCCGAATTGCCGTCGTCGGTATTACTCCAAAAACACACACACTGATAACACTACGGAGCGCCTTCAATGGCGTTTCACCGCGCGTCAATTCAATTCTACACGTATATATTTACACCAGACGATCCTTTCTTTCTCCTGTCGTGACCCGGATTGAAAAATGTTTGATCCGGCCAGCAGCACCATTTAACAATATTACTTCATATATATGTATATATATATATATATATCAACTACATTACATTTCTTCGATAGTCTGAGCTATTTCCTCTTAATGCGTCGTGTTACTTGATCTATATCCGTCCGACATTGACATGGTGTATCTACCGGAGAGAACTCGATATTAATAATAATATAATAATAATAATAATTATAACAATAGTGTACGCAAATAACGTAGTGTATTATGATTATTCATAGGGAACGACGCATTGTTCGCAATGGTAGGCTTCGGCTTGTTTTCAACGGTTGTTTTTCCGCGGTAAAAACTATGAATAAAAATATTTCGCGAGTTTAAACGACATAAAATCCAGCCGATCGAAAGAGCCATGCGACGAGTTACGAGTTAAAAACGCGCCGCGCTAAAAAGAATTGCACATTTTCATCCTCACTGACTGCGCCATGTCTATTCACTCGCGGATCCGGTCCATGTGGAACGCGCAGATATCGGGCGTAGCGTTCGAAATCGCGAGTATCCATCCAACGCGGGGTAGAAGATGAACCAATGATAATCATCTTTCAAAATGGTCGCAACTGGTCGGGGAGATGAAGCCGAATCCAGATATACAAATACATAATACGATATAGGAGAGTGTGGTGGGCCACGAGTAACAGTGTGTGTTGTGTGTGTCATGAAATATCATCGTCTTTGATTCGTTTATTATTACAGTGTTGCATACTATCACAGGATGGTACAACAATTGCTACACGCGCTTTCTCCGTTTTTGTCCTTTTTCAACTGGCCTGAAACGAAAACGATTTGAAAACGTGTAAAAATTACTTACAATAAGTGCTCGACAACAACACGCGCTCGACGCTGTATTAGACCCTAAACTACCAAAGACCCAGTGCCACATATATTGCGAGTAGAAGAGTAAACTCCGAGTTGAAATAAGCTCATTTACAACGAGTTAATTCCCCGAGCTGTTATATCCCGATCTGAATTCAGAACTGTGGAACTGGGACCAAGAAGCCGGTTGTCAAAATTTTACATTTACAACGAGTTAACTCTTTATATCCCGATCTGAATTCAAAACCGTGGAACTGGGTCCTGGAAGCCAGTTGTCAAAATTTAACCTAAAATTGAATTTTAGTAAGTTAACCATGCTTTTTGTGATTGCCCCATTAGTTAAGACACGACCTTGAGATAAGCTATTCTCATTTCAATCTGATTGACATCAGTGGAGGCCAGCTGCCATCAACACTTAGATTTAAGATCAGTCTTAGAAGATCATATCAGGACTTGCGACAACCAGGTAACTTGGCAGACTGTAAACATTGCCTTATCTAACATTTTTGCTATTAGGAGTATCGATCCGATTATATAAATCAGTCAGCGGCTAGTATGATACATGTAACTCTATTTGACAGCTCTTCTGTTTTGACTAGTCATCGCCTAATAAACCATACACACAGACAGCCAATGGTAATTGTATACGTGATAATCAAAACGAAGGAGTGTCGTGTTCTAAGTATACGTTTGACCCGATCATTCAGTCGATGAGAAAATGCGAAATTATCCCTCATCTCGGCAACTAAGCCGTCTCTATATTTCAATCATAAAATTATACGGCTAATTCCACCTTATTCGGACCCGGTTTACACTGGAAATCTGTCACGTGTCGGTGAATTTTACGGAGACCTTTTTAATGAGACTTTCCCTCAATGTCATGATTAAGAAATCATTGGTAAAATTCACGGCGACAGTGATATCGAATGAGACGGAGTCTGCCGTTTAGATTCTAGCCAACGTCAAAATGGTTTCATTCCGTGAACAAGTTATGAGTCTTCAAGTTGAAATTCGTGATAGGCGGCAGTTGAAAAACAGGCGTTGCCTTTTGAACGTTTTATTGTTCTATAACTGAACTGAAGAATAAGAATCCAGTTCTATGTAGCAAAACAACACACATGCGCGTAGGCACGCACGCAGGCACACGTGAATAAAAACAGGTGCCAGACATTGAAATAATTATAATTCTCAACAACGACGGGTGTTTATTTACGCGAAACGCACCTTGGTTATTTGGTTCCGGTAAATGTTCCCTGGCAACCAAATGCATAACTGTAGTCTTACCCAATGGAAGCTGTAACGCTGTAATACGAAGAACAAAAGAATTACGTTTCATACAAACGACTAACAATACATCATTGAACATTGAGTTTCTGAAGATGTTTTTCTTAAACTATTTTGGTTTATTTTTTCGAATAGAGCATTTATGAAAATCAAGCATTCACGAACTGTAATCTTCTCGAACTACGACTGCAGCGGACTCCCTTCGAAATATCACTGGTCCATACTCACCTCCTAATGTGACATTGCCGTGTAAAAACCGACCTTGATATATAAGCCGTAATATATTATGAGGAGGTAACTGTTCATCAGCCCATTCTGAAAAACAACCAAAATGAAATTGATTACTCAGGGCTGAAACTCAAATTTTGAGAGGCTTTGTACCCTCAAAATTGCATTTTCGAATTATTTCTCTTTTAAGGATTTGAGGGGCCTTGTCATATGAGGGAAACTGCGCAACTAGACAGTATATATCACTGTGTTACACAATTTCAGTGTAAACATCAATAGGAACATCAATAAAAATCCCAAGCTAGACTATCAAATATTCAGGCATAGGATCGACTTTTTCATTTTCATTATTGAATAACGGTATAGTAGCCGTGTTTCCTTCTACAACCGTAACAATTTGTTTTGAAAGATTTTAAGCGTGTGATCTACTGGGTAAAAAGTCAAAAACACCGCTTAAGTTTTCGGTGTTTAGATGGCCCACTAATAGAGGCTGTAGAAATGCCACCAGGGGTGAAGTAGCGCCATGTATGTATGCGGCTGCATTAAATTCCGCAACAGATCGAAAAGCTTGTTAAAAGCTGATAATTTAATTCACGGCAGCGCAGAATTTTCCGATTTCGCGATGACAGTTTGTCATACGAAGGCTAAAAGTAGAACCGCAATTTTGTTTCGCAATGATATTGAACGAACTTAACTAATTATACTACACCCTTCATTTCTATCTTTCCATTTAGATATACACAAGGATGGGATGGGATGATCCGTGAAAACCATTACAGTAACATGTTTATATGTCACGGGTTCTGCGTGAGTCAATGTGCACTATACGTCATCAATATTAGCATTTCAAAATGGCAATTTGTCAATTTTGGCGTTTATATTGTAACTAAATACATTTCATAACTCTCATTTTTATTTTTGATAGATTTTATCGACTATTTTTTCAAGGATGTGTGCACTACGTCATCAATATATCAGGGCTAGACTGGTAGCCGGTCAATTCAATTATCGATATGCTCAAATCCAAAATAACTTTATTGATCCTTCATTTATATTAGGCCCTATACTATTTATCGTAGATAGCATCAAGCAATATACACGTTATGTGTTATTTTTCGAGGCGTCAATAAATTTTCAAGTTAGTTTTCTTGTTCCTCAACCTAGTGAGCACCGCTATAAATCAATTTCTTTTCCCTTTAACGCGTTCGTTGCCTGCTTGATAATACGGTGCTGCCCCCAATTGCCAATACGGATCTAAATACTCGCAGTTAGGCACCGGAGCCGTTTCGTAGTTGGAGCCTTTGATCGAAATTGACCGATGAGCATCGGGGAATGACACAGAGTTCATTCACATTTTGCCAGTCAATGATGAACTGTGTCGTTCCCAAGTGCCAGATTGCAAATATCTAACTGTAAATAGGAAGAATCAGCTATGAACACGATTGATTCGTAGCCAGCGCTGGTGACGGAACAGGAAGTAAGTACGAATGTAGTAGCCGGCAATGGTTAATGGCGAAGTGAACTAAGGAAAGATTTTGAACCAATGAACTGTGGATTCGTGAGACCCGGTACATGAAAGACTGATCATTAGAACAATTCAGTTGACTGTTAGCTAGAGTCACGGTTATTTTTAGATAGAGTTTATTGAATGCTTATATTATGATAGCGATATATACATATACCGGGGCTGATCGCGGGAAATACTAACAAATACAACAATTTCTATGTTGGGTTTATCTGGACCCCTCAACCAGAATTTTTCTGAAAAAAGACCTCTTAGATGAATTTTGTAATAAAGCCTCTTAGATGAGGCTTTATCGAGTTAACTTTTAATAATTGTTATGGTCAAAATATCTAAATAAACAAACACAATTCATTTCCGATGTCCTTGGAAATAAAAATCCGTATTTATACAGAAAACATTCAGGTCTAATATAACATATATATATTAATGATTACGTATTCTCAAATTACCAAGACAGTTATTCAAAGACAATAGATACTCATGAACTGTGTATGTGTACATGTATTTGCTCGGTGAATGACCGGCTATTAATGCTATAGCACGAAATAACTGTTTAACAAGAAATTCCACGTCTTATGATTAATTAGCCACCGATAACAGAGGTGAAACACACTCTCTCTCTATCGCTGGCAGATATCATTATCGACGATATCGCGAGATATACACGTTCATTTTCGGACAATCGCTGAATTTAAAGGCCTACTGTTTATCTGTAATTATATTCGAATACTCGCTTTTATGGAAGAGGTCATTTCGAAAAAGAACGAGTAACTGTTATGAAGGCTTCGCAATTTTTCTTTTTTTCTCAGAAATTGAAGTGAAATACACTCATTGTCTTCGCATGGAGGAAAATTCTAGCAACAAAACTGATATCAGAGCCAGTAGCGGCCGAGTGGTCATCCATGTAATGATTTCACAAAATGAGCATTCATGAGCTCCAATTCTGGTGGTTAAAAAGTTTCTTGGTCAACATCTGATCAACAAATCTCATACTACCTACATGTCATAATGTGCCGCAATCACACGAGCATTATTGGCACGTGCCAAATTAGACCAGTGACTCACTTGGCTTAGAAAGCAATGTTTAGCATCGAGTGAGAGGGCTAAATTTGACTCGCGTCTGATCCGGGCCAAAATCGTCTCCGTATGATTGCGGGCTGGTGATACCGTGACCGGTGCACAGCGAATTTGAACGCATATATTTAGAAACTCTCGCAATTTATCGATTAGAATAATGATTCAAAAACTGCGCCCGCCTCGTGAGAAAATCGACACCAACATTTTTTACGCCGCGGTTGGCTACGATTTTTCCGCACAACGGCAGAGGCGGGTATTGGGCGAAATTGCGAGGTTTCGAAATCGAGCGCGCTGTACGTACCTTCGGGCCAATTATCGTAGACGTGCTGCGATATATCGGCAGCCGAGTCGTTTGGAGAGAAGAGAAACTCCTTCGTTTTACCGCTGACCAATATCAAACGTAAATTGATCTGAAACAAACAAGAAACACGGATGATTATAACGAGATAGTGTAGTACGGTGTAGAGTTCGACCGTTTGTTTGTCTTAAACCTTCAGTTTCAATACTGAAACTGACGATCGCCACTTAAGCAGCGGTCAACTTCTATTCCGGCATAGTTTAAACTTCCCATCTCATACCGGATCAATAATCCCACTGCCCTTCTCATTGCAAGTCCAGAGCTGCCAACCTCTGAAAAGTGCTATCAGTGACAAATTGAATTTTTTTCAAGTAAAGTTTTATTGAAATATATGAGAGAAGAATTAATCAGTAATCAACAGGTAGACCCTCTATAAAATCTTTCACATTTCTCTGTATTCTGCATCAAACAAATCAAGTCATTATAGTAATGCCGAAAATCAGGAACAGTCGACAGCCCTGATAGTTGACTGCCATTTTCATTTTCGAAACTGTCATCTTCCGAATTCGTACTGTCAATTTCCCACTCCGTGTCAACTTCAATTCTCGCAAAGTGAACTGTCATTCTGAAACTGTCAACTTCCAGTCTCACGCCGCCGTGTCATTCTCACACACCGACTCAACCACCACTCCGCCATAAACTCGGCCACAGAATGTCATTAGCAAACAAGAATGAGGACTCCATGCCACCAACTATCCCACTAGATGGCTGGCGTATCAGTGTGACAACCCTGTCAAAATCTAGTTCATTTTCAATGAACTTTCATCCAGATTTTTAGCCTCCCTCATCAGAAATTAGGCAAATCACTCTTGACAAACTCAGATGATCATTAGCTTCATATATAAGGTGAATTTTACTTATCATCATTCAAAGAATTTCAGAAATTATGGATAGATTTTAATCGAATCTGAAAAGAAATCCGGGGAGTTGTTGTCTGAATGCACACAAGCTACACCTGGTGGATTCTCGATTGCCACAGTCGAACATAGTGTCCGCATTTCAATGCTTTCCGTAATACTAGTGGGTTGCACGCACTGGGAGTATGGCTGATAATTCAATACCGATGCGAAACACGCACTGCCACGGTGATAATACACTACGTAACCCGAAGCGCTACGGACGCCGGGACTAACTCGACGACGAGGTCTGGAAATCCCAGCGCAACGCCGATACCGTGGCGAGCGACGACGCAACAAGCGACCGGTCGCGTTAATTACACCCGATCGAAAAATCCACGCTTACTTTTATACGACCAAATCGTCTTTAAACATGTGATATAGGTTGCCATGGAAACAAAGACGAGTTACTAATTGAAAGAGGACCTTTTCGAGAGTAGAGAAAAGAGATCAGTTGTTTCTTTCCGTTGAATGATTTGCGATCGCGCGCTACTATATGCGCGCTACTATATACGAACTACTGCTCGGGTGCACTGCTTTCGCCTGCAGTTTTACTCGAAGTTTTATGAAACAAAATCAATGCGCTAAACGGGCTTCTTCCTAGCAACGCAACAAAGCCGCAAAATCGAAACCTATAAATACTTTCGCTAGAACCTGAACGTTCGAATTCCGAGATTTTCTGTGCCGAAATTCGAGGAATCATAATTCGGACAATGCGGATGTCAGTAGTCTATAAAGTAATAGTGGCCGCATTGTGACGAGTATAAAGAATTGACGTAGCTTCATGGAAAAGTGAATTACGTACGATGCTGGTTATGAAACATTTCTTCTAAGTGAAATTAAGGTCGTCTCTACAGTCAAATAGCGTTGGAAGCGCAATGACGACGGGCCTCGGTACAAGGACACATTGATTAGATCGATTATTGTCGATTAGAATGAAGATAAATTCCATCTGACAGAGAGCAACAGTAGCGCATGCCACTATATACTTACTTAAGCAGATGGAGGAGAGAGGGAGGGAGAGAGAGCGAGGAGAGAGGGAGGGAGCGGGAGGGAGGAGAATGAGAGGGAGGAGAGACAAGAAATAATGAGAGAGGGAGGAGAGAGCAGAGGGAGAGAATGAGAGAGGGAGAGAGGGAGGAGAGATAAACAGTGAGACCGAAAAGGAAAGAGAAGTACATGTAGGTAGTGGGTAGGAGAGAGGAGAAGGAAGATGAGAGAGAGAAGGCAGTGCGTGGGAAAAGAAAGGGAGTAAAATAAAAGGGTAGAGGTATGAAGAAGACACGACGATGGAGAACCTAAATGTCAATTTAATGCAGTCTCTCCTTAACTGTACTATAAAACGTGCCGAGACGGCAATTCGGCCAAATCTTTGTTTCAAAACAACGTAAATAGGCCTAACGGATCGCCTGCGACCTTACGAATAACTCGACGTGTACCTAATGTATAGGAGGAAAGTTTATCAGGTTAAAACCACACAGACAAAAACGTCACACCGAAGATAAATTCTCGGTATCTTATCGTGGAATAATAACAATAAATGAAATCGATCCTAGTAACTAGAAATGAATAAACACCAATGACCCCCAGAAGAAAAAGACAAAAGCCTAATAAAACAGAGAGGGTCATATCAAATGAATTCGATGAGCTCAAACCAGAATCATCGCATTTAAGGCGGCACATTCAAGCGGCCCGATAGATCACTACCCAGCATACAGCTTCCAGGCAAATCTAATATATCCTTTTACAAACAAACCCCGACCGTCGAAAGCGTAATTGTACCTGATTTTCGGGTATTAGTTCGCCAGTGGTATTGCAGCAGCGATCGACGAGCAACGCCGTTTGCGGCAGATCCGTCTCCATCATTTCGAGCCACACCCTACGACGACACGCAACACCGCCATCATCAACTATACTTTTACCCCTGACAAACACACGCGCGCGTGTTCTTGTATAAGATCAGATGTAAACAAACGCTGACGAGATATCTAGATATATAGTTGAGAAATATGAACGTCGTCGTTCGAGTCATTTCTTCACTGCACACACCCACAGTCAATCAGTTTACCCTCCCTCTCTCTACTACTATTCGCTTTGTCTATCCACCTGTTTTATCATGGACTCTTAAACTAAAGAGACCATGGACCAATACCCTAACATTCCTCGCTGTAACAGCACACTCGTTTTGTCTTCTTCGTATTTCTCCACTCGGCACACCCGTCCTCCCCCATCCACCCGCGCCCCCGCCATTCTCAACTTCTATTCATCACTACCCCTACAGGATCTCGCGTACTTCTCGTCACAGACGTAGTCGCCGAACGAATCAAAAAAGATTCCTTTATCGGGTTTTTCATTTATAAGTAGATATAGGAATGTATAATGGATAGGATCGATTTCATAAGATCAATGGATATATATATATATATATATATATATATATATATATATATATATATATCCCTATCAGCACACTGTGTTATCATTACGTATAACTTGACACGTACTACTTTTTCTTAATGCACAATTTTTTGATCGATATGGATTTATAGGTAAATGCAGAACTGAATCGCGAATCGACAGGTCAAATTTTATTAACGATTATAGAAATATAATAACTGGCTTAAGGATATAACTCGCTAGAATCGATGAAGTATTAAATTCTATCCGACTAAAACGAGAACTTGGGTAACTGTATACTACTGCGGCAACGGACGACTCCAACTGCGGTAAGCGAGGATCCACCAGCGCTGTAAGCCACAATCTGGGTTACTGGCGCGGATCAGATCCGTGTCGTCATGGTATGTGGCCCATGCCTAAGGCTAAACAAAAATGATACCTTGTTTCTTCGCAGCGGCCGGGTCATTTTTGTAAAATATGATAAAATTTGTTAATAGTTCATTTCTATAGCGATATGTTATGGTAAAATTGATCACGATTTTCTTTAAAAGTTATGTATAGGGTAGATAGGCGGCCGGTCGGGTCAACTTTTAAGCTCAGCAGAGCGGAGAAACAAGGTATCAATTGTTTTTAGCCTATAACTATAACTATAACGGGCATTCATATTATAATCCACTGACTCAAGACTAAAATTGACCAAGCGAATCGAGTTTGCGTTCACCTGCAATAATCTGACCCGCAGTAAAATATGGCAGACTGCCATTTTCACGGACCAAATTGAGCTCATTTGACAGCAGCCTTCGAATTGTTGATTTGGGCCTAATGATGAACCAAATTTGACCTTCGCCTCGTGTCTACCGCATCTACTGTCACTCAGCCTCAATTGACTAGTGCTTCGAATAAAATGTGTGCCCAAAATCCGTTTACATGATATCGTAGGGTCGACTCCTAAAGTAGCTAATTGTTTCTCATTAAAGAAGTCATATTATTAAGAAGTTCAGTACACAATGAATAGAATTCAACCCGAAATTAAGGCTACATTGAGTCTATTAAGCGATTACACACTACCCTAGTCCGAGTGTATCGTGCTTGAGAATGATTCTATTACGGCGTCAATAATTGGATATAAGAACTGAGACCGAGAGGAAGTGCGCGACATAAGACGACACCAGTAGTGCGTCCATGAGATATACAGGATAGACCTCCCAGATTAACGTGATCGAATGATTTCAGATCCTGGATACAAATATGTTACGTCTGCATTGCCTAGCTGGATGATATCTACGAGAAGATATGGAGGTCTCTCTTAACTCTATGGTTCCCTGTGTGATCTAGCCTATCACTATTGGGAAGTGGCTACTAATTTGACAATGTGAACGTAAGCCGACACCAATAGCTACATGTGATATACAGGATAGACTGTCCCAGATTAATGTGATCGAATGATTTCAGAGCCTGGACACAAATATATTACGTCAGCATTGCTGATGATTTCAACGAGAAAATATGGGGGTCTCTCTTTACCCTATCAGTCCATGATCTCCATAGGGAAGTGGCTACTACTTTGACAATGTGAACATTTCACATCCCTCATCCCCCAGAAGCGCGATACCTTAATTTTCATTTCCTAAACCACCGAGTTTTGTAAAGTCCTGCCAAATTGGGTAAAAAAAGAAAATGTGGTCCCAACTGTATCGACTTAGGGATAGTCTACTGTACAACTACAAACAGACGAAAATTTCTAATTGCCTATATCTTAAAATTGAAGGAGTTTCAGGCATTTTGCTCAATTCAAAGGAGTTTCAAGCTCCTTTAAAAGCATCTTCTGTTTAGATGGAGTTTTTAAGGAATCAAGGAGTCGTAGGGATCATGTGAAAACACGATCATATACAGTCGTAGTGTATCGTCATATTACATACAATATCAGAAATTAATGAACAACAGCAGCAGAAGTCATGATCACCAGTATGAAATTGATGAACCTGTCGACAAGATAAAAATAATGTGATGAATCGAATGTACATGATTCAAAATTCAAAAGCGCACCATGTTTCGCTCGTCCCGATCCGTCATGTACCGTAAATACAAAGCGATGAGCGTGTATGAATTGTATAGAAGATCGAAATCATTTTCGAATAGAAAAAAAAAGAGATAATAAAACAAACATTTGATGTCGACGAAATCGCGAATGGTCGAGTTTATCGTATATCTAAAAAGCATCTAGAAATGAACAATTATAAACCGGGAATCGGTGAAATAATCAAGAGTTCGCGCTTGTCATAAAGTTTCGTCGAGTATAAAACGGAAACTACTTACAGTTTGTTGAGAAAACAAAATCCAGCTCTTGATCATAGTCGCACTGCACTGTGTGCTACCCTACTATAACTACTACATGAGACAGCATAAGACTGATGCGTAACTGAGTCTCTCGCAGAAAAGCTTTGCAGCACTTCAATTTGTCATGTTGAGGGATTAATTTGGCCATTTTGCGCAGGCTGGATTAACGTGAGAGCGCTGAAATACTGATTTCATCGAATACCGACAATTTCTTCATCCTTCTATTACATTTTAAGATCGGCGAAAAATACAACGAACGGGCTACGACGAAATAATGAAGTGTTGCCTTAAGAAAAAAAATCCGCGATAATATCGGTCATACTCAATTTCATGGCTTCCCAGGTACCAACGAGCAAAAAACTTAAGAAATCAAATCACCTCAGGGCCAGAGAAAAAACAACCCAGAAGGACTCGTGCGACTTGCGTATGAGTTCATCATTTTTTTTGCGTATGAGTTCATCATTTTTTTTCAGTGTCCTTTTTCATTTTCTCAACAAAGATCATTGGTACATATCAGCGCTGGAGTGCCTAATATTGTCTTTTCGGACATAAAATACCCTTTTGGGATCGTGAGACTAAATCCTTCACAATTGGCCTCAGGATCAGCTTCAGCACCTTGTGTTCACTCTGACCGCATTAGGACAACGCGACTCCTACCGAGATAGGATTATTAGAAATATTTACCGATTCTAATACTAGACAACGAATCCTTTTCGAAGTACACTGACCGTCGTATGGATTGCGACAATAACAACTTTCCGCGCGGTAATGGTAATGATATTATCAACGCAAAAATCAAGGGTCACCTAGGTTAGCTAGCCTAAACGCCCGTCCAGCCTTCAAATTCGTTTGTTTTTCGATCTGGCTTTTCAAATGAAACCTAAGCGAAATAAAAAAATACTCATTTCGGTGTACGACGACGATAAAGGCGCAGTCAGGTCATTTAACCAAATCTCGCTACTCGACCACTTCTACGTGTACGGCTTATATTGAAGATACACGGATATTACTGAGAGATGAGTTATGTAACCAGTTATGTTTCTCTATTTGCGATTGTCTCTATGTCTCTTGTCTCGAAACTCTCTCTCTCTCTCGTTTCCTATTAGCCCCTACACTCGTGTGCGCGCAGCAATGAGCGTTGTTGTCAATAGTAACCCCCGACCACGCTAAACTTCAGCTGATCTCTCCCCCTCAATACCAGATACATATAAATCTATTATACGCCGCCCGTTTAGACAGAACAAGTGCCGGAAGACGAGCACCAGCGGTAAGCGTATAGGCCCCGAATCAATTCTCGATTCATGCTAGGCATGTCTCCAAGATAGTGTTCTCCATAAGAAGTTTCAGAGGGGTGGTCAGCACAGTCATTTTACATGATTTACCCCAGTTAAAAAATCTACTGCCCCTGTATAAATTGATGTCACTGTTCTATCAATATACTGATTATTGCTTTTTTGACGCCGCAAAAACCGTGACAATAATGTATTGATACCTAGTATATGTGTTATATAAGGGGTTCTGTATGTGTTGATATACACTATAAGTCATCAATGTTGGCGTTTGGAAATAACGATTAGTGAATTGACGTTTATTTTCCTAATCAAATGTATTTCATATCTAATTCTTAGGGCCTATGTAATATATGAGTTCAATAGTTAATGTGCCAGTGTCAGATTGCACTGAAAATTAGGTTAATCGTCAATATTTCGAAGGAGAGACTTCAAACCAAAATTCAAGCCCCTCTAAAACCAACATGTGGACAACACTACACGAATCACGTAATTCCTGCTTAGCTTAGCTTAGCCAAGACTAGTCACTCAGGGTGTCTCAAACGAGCATATAGAACAGATCGCATTGCCGATAGGGCATGCGTCTGAGACAGATAATGGACAAGTGACGAGATATCGCCACGGCGTGACCCGAATCCGAGACAAAAAGGTCCAAAGCGTCATCCAGAGGTAGACGGGAAGTCAACGATTACAGCAATTCACTCTCATCGCTGGCCACATACCGACACATATAATAACCAATACCGGACTCCGGCCTCCTTCGCAGCTCCATCAGAACACACTGATATTTTAATCAATACCAGCTCACCTGACTGAAAGAAGCCATAAGTTGACGTTGCTGTCAAAACTCACACAATATGATGAAGAGCACTAGGCCTACTCAATAATTTTTCGGTCAAAAGGAGAGCATGACGGCCATTCTTACAGACTAATAGGTGCCTCAATATCATGGTACAGCAAAACCAAAATTGAAATGTTGATAGGTACATGTACTATCTTAGGTACCAGTGAGAGTAAAATTGTGAAGACTTCACGTCCCAATTTTGGCTCTAAAAATCTTGAAATTGTCCAACAAAGCAAGAACAATACCATTATATTCCATAGCTTCTAACCAGTTGAAGTTAGAAGTGACTTTTAAGTTGAAATCGGGTTTTAGACAAACTTAGCACATATGGGGTGGATCCCACAGAGGCATAAGGTACTGACAAAGATATTCGAGGGAAAATTACTAAGAAAAGCTTCATTCTGGAAGCCCTTTAGATTTCCCTTTTAGATTTTACCAAAATGTGCCCTTGAATAATGGATGTCTCCTTAGACCACCTGGATTCACGTCAGGATCTGGAGCATAGTCGAATTTGGTTAGCCAGGATCTGGAGCATAGTCGAATTTGGTTAGCCCCAAAAACCAGAACTGATGACGACAAACCACAACTTTTCGTTATCGAATACACGTACCGTCATGTCACTTCTAATGCTCATAAGTATTTTAGAATATTGCTTTTGCGTGTTCCAAATTTTGGGCCCAGTTGCAGTGGTGACGTAAGTCCCGAAAGTGATCTTAAAATCTGAAGACAGGTCTCCAGTTGTTACATTGACAATTAGAAGTTAAGTTAGTCTCAGACTAAATCTAAGTCCTGACTGTATAATATCCATGACTGCAACTGTCCCTGGTGTTAAACACAGGAGATATTCAACTACAAAACTGTCATCCTTCTTAATCTGTAAAAAAAAGTTACTGAGTGTCCTTGGGGAGGTGCACAAATTACCTCACACTCCCACACACCACATTTAAGCACGTATAGAAGAGGATTTTACAATAATAATACAATAAACTAAAAGTCACGTCAATCGAGGATGTAATCTTATCTTTACCTTGTCAGTAGGAATTCCTGTTGTTCTCGAGCCCATATTGTCAATAAATAAGCCTATTCCACGGCGGTATACTCTGTCGATGAATGATGATAAAAAAACGAACGTTCCGTTATTCCTTTTTTAAGGCTGCTGGTGGAGCTGTCGTTTTTGTTATTGTTATGTGTATGTTTGTGTTTTCGAGGCCAAACAGTAACCAGTGGCGATGTTTCGGACACTGACAAAACTACCCGACACTAGTGTGAAAACAACACAATTTCATTATCGAGTAGCGCAGGTAGATTTAAGGCCATTTTCGACTTGGTTGGTTTTTTGGGGGAACCGTTTCATTCGTCGTCCAGGTTTTTTAAGTGGCCCCTTTTACATACGTCCTGCTAACAGAATCGATTCCACCGCCGTAAAATTACATCCATATTATCTCTAAGCCGCTTCTGACGTACGGACGATGAGTATAGCGGCCCGAAATGACGTCTAAACGGCCCAGTCTCTGTCGAATACTTCCCGAAAAACGAAGAAATGACATGAATGATGGCGGATGAGAATCATTTACGTGATGACGTCATAAGGTCATCGAGAGGTGGCAGCACGATCCGGTGCTAATTTTTTCACAAAAATTTTCGTTTTGCCGCTTTTTATGCGTTCATCATTTTGTATTTTCGAAATCTATTTGCCTTTAAATGTTTGATGGTTGTTAACCTCATGTGATTTATTCTTGCTTCGTATAAATTTCAATATAGCAAATTTAATTGAATTGAGAATGTACGCCATCTGGTGGAGATATACCAATTGAATTGAATTGAATTATATTGATTCAATTCAAACGCAGCTGCTGTCAACTACTTACTACTCGAGTGTATTACAAAAATTCCCTGGGTGTAACCCTTAAATCGAGTAATTGTGTGTATATATCCCCAATGAGAGATAATTAATTGGGTGAGGCTTAATTCTAATTCTCTAGGACTAGGAGATCGAAACGTCGTTTTCTTATATTTTAGATTGTGTAGTAATACTATGTAATGTATCAATAAATAAATTCTCGATTTTAGAATTCTTTTAATTTGTAAATAGTGGGTTTTTATCGTATCATCTGTTCACCACGTTTGTCAGAGTGTGGCTTTCATACTATTTATTATTACTGTCTATGGCCTATTATTATGTGAATTTTAGTTTTGTGTCAACCTTTTGGCTTTTTAGTTTTTCTTTAAATTTAATTGAATAATCAGATCATTTATAAATACTATAGAGTACTGAACGTTCTTCACTTTGGTGGTATCACTATCAGCAGGGTTTGTTGGGCCTCTAAACCAACATCCTGCATGAAAGCGTCAAATATATGCACAGGCTATTTTGACGACGCCGTAGACGGACGACACCAGCTATATTTACGACGTTTCATTCTGATTGGCTAATTCACGTTGCGCATGCGCACTAGGGTGTGCGACTTAGAAAATTCAAGTGTTGAGAATAGAGTTAGAGAAAAATAGAGCGGATAGTGCCAGACTCGAACTCGGGCTAGTAATTTACTAGCACAGCATCATACCACTAGACCACTGAGCTCGCTGAAAATCAGTCGGATGTTTTAACTACATATAGCCTCACCTTACCCTAATCCTATTCCTAGGGGGTAAAAACGGACCCTCTTCTCACCCTCTTGACACTAATCCTCTCCTCTCTAGACCATAATCCTAAATTCAATATAAAACCGTCGTAAATATAGCCACTTTTTCAAATATAATAAGCCTATGATTGAATAGGGTGTTTGAGAGTAGGACATGGATGGGTATTTTGCCAATGAATTCAGAGTTACATACTGACATCGTCACTGATGATCGGCCTTCTACCTGGTCGCGAATACGATATCATTATGACACTGTCACGTTGGAGTTGGTAGTGCAGTGACTGCAGCGGCGATAGCCGCGGCAATAATTTATTGAATGAAGTTTTTTTCTTTGAATACCATCTTTTTGAAAAAAGTTAAGTAAATTCGCCGCAGTAATATGTAGAACCTGTCCAAAATCGGCATTAAAAATTGCTTCCAACGCGCCTGTGTCATCATTATCTTTTTGTAGACAATCGGCTTCCACTTCAGTACAGCCTTCTGGCTTGCCCATTGGCATTGTCCTTTCCCTTTTTACGCATTATCTAATACAGTTCTCATGAACTTGAACGTTTTAGATTTTTGAGGCTCTGACGCGTCTGTACATCATCGTTTATCGTGTTGATTTCATTTCAGAGAAATTGAACATGTCAACATTGGTATTGACTGAAACCGAGGAACTGCCGGTCACATCTTTACAGCTCAGGTGTGTTTAATCATATTCTGCATCAGGGCTTCACCCCGGAGTGAGATATGGGATATCACTTTTCGTCTGTCCTTGGATGGAATCATGTTGTTTTTGGAAGTTTTTGACATGCTTTGATTCATTACTTTGATATTCGGTTCGAAGATGTATCTTAGTTGCAGATCAGGACGGGTTCTATGATCAGTTATTGGTTTCTGTATGTATGGGGGGCGTTGAATTGTGAAATTACATTATTTCCATTTATATGACATCTAGGCTTACGCATGGTTTCCCTGGATCCTTAGTTGTTATGGCAATGATACCTTTTCTTCATCCTTCAAAGTTTCATATTCAGAGTCACTCGAAAGTTGATTAAAGTCAACCAGTGTATATTTGACATGGCGACAATTGAAATTTCATTGTTGTTATAGTATTTATCCACCGGTTATCTGCTAATCATAAACCAACTTTTGAGCAACTGGCCCCAGGTCTATGTAACTTATTCATAATTTCAGACTTCCGGGGAGAACTAACAACAATGCCGAGGAAGAAGACGAAATGTCTCAACAGTTATCTCAGAGAAGCTCTCTTAGATCGGAGGAATTGCCTATGTGGAAGTATGACAGTGATGTAGGGGACGGCCGCCAATCGCAAAGGTCAACACCGGCCATCGATTCTGAGGTTGCTGCGGCGTATCAGTGGGCTACGCAACCGGATGAAGACCATTCACAAAGATCACACGAATCTATAGGCCTGGCATCTTATCTGACCGATCTCAAACAACAGGTGAGCTGCTTTCTCTGAACCCTCTACTGTCCAGTTATGTTACCCCTGCTTGCGTTATTTAGGGAATTCCACATGCTATTCCCCTACCACCATTTTATGTTCTGTTTGAGTGGACGTTTTAAACATGCACAGACACTTAGGACAAAGCCCCAGCTGGCTATTTTGCGTTCACTTTTCATCCATACATCTGTCTGTAGACGGAATCTAATTTTGTTATGATGCTTTGACACGCTTTTATGTATGGTCTTTATTTCACCCAGTCCTGTAGTGTGGCTGTCTCCACAGTGATCTCCATCGCCCTACGATCCTAGTGTACCCAGCCACCCACCCACCCACCCAGACACGTTCATTCAAATTCGCATGACTTTTGCCGACACAACTACTGTTGACGATAAATCTGATTTTAGTACGGTTAAATTTAAGATACAAAAATAATGCGCTGTTTAGCGATGAGACACGCATTGCTCAAGTTGTCTCGTTGCTAACAAACTACAGTGTTACAATGCCTAATGTCTACTGGTATTTATTAATGGATGAGACCTGATATTTTGCTTACTTTTTGGGGTACATACCTCATTAATTCTTAACAGAATGCCAAAAATCGCGGACAACAACTGAATATCCAATATTATTCCATATGATTAAGGCAGAGTCTATGATTCGCCATTTTACCTATTTTTATGGGCATATATCTATCTTATTGCAGGATGAGCAGCAGAAGGCAAGTCGCGTAATGTCAACCAATCCACCTGCTTCAGCTGTTCCTTTATCATCATATCCTCATTTGCTTTTGCAAAAACAACCATCGATGACTTCCACTCCGCATTCCAACTTGGGTAAGTTTTATAATCATGTATTCATTTGTGATCATCTTATTTTAACAGCTTAAGTCCCACTAAGTTCAGATGGAAGTGAGAAAATTAGTGCTCAGGGCATATTCCTGAATATATCTGTAGTATTTGTGTATTTTGCTTCGCGGGTTCAGTCATCACATATGCCGAGTTTGCGCTTTCAGTCTTATAATTTTGTCCTCGGCTTCACATTTGGCATGAATCTCACCAGCTTTGAGTTTGGTGTTGATCCATTTGCAGGAACCTTTACAAGTCTCTATTTACCTAATATGATAATAAAGTAATTCAAATGAAATGTTCGGTAAACTCAAAATACGTATTGTAAGAATTTTTCGTAGCTAGTTTAGGTACATGTTATGGCCTTATTCGTTATATTCTATCGAAGATCATTGAAACTTCGCGATACAATTGATAGATTAATTTGCGACCAATTATGCGCGGGTAATATCTAATATCTTATTATAGATTATTTTACTATATACCCATACGTAATTCTTATGTGGAGACAGCTGTCACTGTGAGCTATCATCACCTGGAGTATGTGGTATGTTACGAGAGTATTTTCAGCGTTACTGGTATGGCTGTTCTATTCAGAAGGATCACTCGTCTTATAACGCTGCTTAATACTCTCTTTTAATGGGTTCAATTATTACCGGCGAACTAATAGCATTATCGAACTGTTGTTGAAATGGTATTTAAAGTATAATCGCGTCATTCGCTCTCAGATCATTACGTATACACGGAATTCCACGATGAATCTTATAAAAAAGAAAGAAAACATCTACATGAATCTTCAATCTTACAACAGTCGAAGTGAGTACTACAGGAAATGTTGCGATCTTGATTTTGTTGTACAGTTTCACAAAAATACGGCTGGTAGCAATTGGCAGATGTTTTCAAATCGAATCGCGATGGTCTTTGTGTAATTCATTTTTCACCATGAATATTATGTACAATGTTTTACTTACATCTATAACAAAATTGATTAATTACGATTATGTTAGAAAATTCGTTGTCTTGGGCAAGTCCTTGGATTTCAATTTCTATAGGCAACTTTCAGTTTTAAAGCTATGAAAAATAATCACCGCTTGACTCGAATTTGCATATGCTGAAAAGTATACTCGAAAAACTATGAATCTTGGAAATGAATATTAAACTTTTGGCGGTAGTAGAAGATTTGGAAATATTAAACATATTGCCATAGGAATCAGTAATATTACCTCATCATTTTTTAGAACCCATTCTTATGTAGTATTATTCAGCTCTGATAGTAAACTTGTAACCTCAAGATAATTTGGTATAGAAAATTCAGTTCGCATTACAACAAGTCTCGAGTTAGGGAAATGGTTTTACTTTCTATTTACATAAGCAAGGAGTAATTGCAGGTAAAAAACATATGGCGCTGTTGATTTTTTTTAGATTCAATATTTGAAAAATTCTATTCAAAAATATGATTGATTGGTTCCGTATAAAGAAGAGATGGAAGGTTTCGAGGGCACGAAGGCACCGTGAATATTGACATTTTCATTGATAAGCCGTGAATCGCTCTCCTGAATATGATTAAAACATGTTTCGTATGTGTAACTATTAACCGTTCAATGTGTCGCTTTCATTAGCTTTATTCATTGCTATTGATGAGAATTTCATCGCACTGAAAAATGAATCGATGCATTACACTGCTAGGACTACTAGTGAATGAACTTCTATGATTTATGGGTGCAATGTTGTAGATGTTGTAGGTTGGTTTTTTCGCCCGGTCCTCGGTATGAAATAGGGGGACATACCTTCAAATGAACTTGAAAGAGCTTTCATCATCATCATCATCATCATCATCATCATCATCATCATCATCATCATCATCATCATCATCATCATCATCATCATCATCATCATCATCATCATCATCATCAGTTGCGAAGGATCTGTGGTAGGCTCCTTCGAGCCTGTGGTTATCCTCCTCGTTGTTTCTCATTTCGTTGATAGGTTTTCTGGTTTGGGGAAAGACAGAGACTCCCTTCTCTATTGGTTATTCAGTTAACGCGTTGAATTAGTAATTAGCCTAAAATCAACACGATTGTTGTTAATCGTTAATTTTAGTAATTTTATTCTCATGATTAGTAAAATGGTTTTTAACTCATTGATTAGTACTTTTGATTAGTACTTGGAATTTTCATAACTTTTACTATAAACATTAAATTGAATTTGACGAATTGGTTAACTTTTCTTTTTAAAAACCGATTAATTTTTTGCCTTGTATTTTTATGTTGTAATTTTAGAATGTAAAGCACGGTGGTTAAGATTTCATAACAGCACTATATAAGAAAATATGTTATTATCATGATTATTATTTAGATGAAATGCTATGGTATATAGTAGCTCGGGGAGGATCTCTTCCCAGAAATCACTAATTCTCGACAGTTGTATAGAACAGTTGATTTATCAGCGTTTAATTACCAATTAATGGATTTATTAACTATGCGTGATGTAATTTCGATTTGAATCGATTACCGACGCGCCAGGTGTCGGTTTCAGCACCTCGGTACTGATTTTTATCGTTTTATAGCGTGTGGTATGTTTCGATTCGAGTACGTGTATGCACGTTCGTATACAGTCTGTCAAACGAATGCTACCCGCACATCTGTACTAAAGTGTTTTTACAGAACACGCGGCTTGAATTCAATACAATCGATAGATATTTTATAATAGTGAGCATTCTGTTGTTGATGGGGTCAGAATGTCGTCGGCAGACATGTTTGTCGCGGCGGTGGTTGCGGTGGCACTGTAACATCAGGACAGGTCGGCAATCTAGCTTCAGGTTTTTATGTGACCGTGTGGGCGATATATCGAATAACGTACATTAAACATGGCTGTCGGCTTCCGCAAATATTTGCCAATAGCTAAAACTACATAAGCATATGGTGAGTTATATAGGATCTACTTACGCAATGGATATTCGATTTTAATTCAGATTTAGGTCATTGGAATATCGTTTTTCAAAGATTTCTTTTTTGAATTGTTTTCTGGGTATTCTTTCGGCTAAAAAATTCGCTGTTCCGTTTTTTCATCTTCATCGCTCTAGAGTAAAACCATCTTAATCCGGATCATCTAGGTTCAAAGAAATTAATTCTTTCTATGGTACATATACAGTAAAGCCTCGTTTTACCTCAAAACATTCACCGTAGAGAGGATTCACTTAATTGAAAATGAACTTAAAAAAAATAAGTTGCTTCCGATAAAACGTGTTCACTTTTGGAGGTGTTTAATATAGAAATCATTCACTAAGGAAGGTTTTACTGTAAATGGACCGGAACTACGGTAAATGTCCAGATATGTTCAAAGCTTTATTGAGCAAAGGGCTCAAAAGTGTGTTCAAGATACTGGCGGATAGATACCATAGCAAGGATGAACTTTGAATTGTCTCTATGAAAACCAGTGGTGGATCCAGGGGCAAACTTTGACAGGAGCACGAAGAAATGAATGGGGCATATACAGTTAAAAAGGGCATGTTTCCATGCAGCACAATCATCAAGCCAAAACAAGGGTCTGTAAAATTTAGCGATTCCTGTGCATTTCTATACAATATCTCGTCACTTTCAAAAGAGCACAGGAAAATTGTGATCTGGATCCGCCGCTGTCAACTATCCACTGGTTAACTCTTAACCAACTTTTGACTAACCAGCTCCAGGTCCTGATTAGGCGAATATTACAGTAATTCCTTAATTGAGAAATGTTCTTTCATTACCCCATTCCAATTTCTAAGAATATTCAATTGTTTTTAGTCGTTGGGCGTAGTTGAACTTTTAAATCTCCGCTGTTGTTTTTGTCTAAACATTACTCTTTGTTATATTTTTCAGTGACGCCTCAAGTTTCTAACTCCGTCCACCAGTCGATTTCTCATCATTCCTCATCGGCGTTCTCGAGTTTGGCTCAGCCTCTCGCCGCGAGTATGACGCACGATCCGTCGTCGGTGCTCGCTGCCTCAGCTGCCACTCCAACCCGCCGCACACCTCATCGTAAACCGTCTATCGATATGAACGATCGGCTGAAAGTTGAAAAACTAGAAGTTGTACGTATAATAATCGAAAAAGGCTTTCCCGAAATTTTATATACAAGACTGATTGGAGCAAAAACGTGGTTAAACTATCTGCGTTACCAGTGTTCTCCATTTACGGGAATTTTAAATTGGCTGCACTATGACATCTTGGCTGCTGAAGTAGCAAGGCTTTCAATCCCCTGGAAAATACAGAACATTTATGCTTAATTCTGTTGTAATGATCTATTTTTCACTTTAGCTCAATATATTTCAAAGCAATTATCCGCATTGGTAGAATATTTACATAGACTTTGGTAGGCGCAGCAGATATTTCTTGAGGGGTTGCTGATTTTCAGATGAGTGGATGTAAAAAAAGAAAGGGGTGGCTGCCCCTCTAATTCCTGTTGTGGAGAAAACTGGTTACTAGTGTGGAAAGAAGAGTTCAAAATTTTGAATTTGTGGCTTTATCTTTTCAATAAGCGCACAAAAATTAAAACTTCAGTGTTTTGTGATTGGTGAAATTGGATCCTGGACTCAAGTGGTTCTGTTTTTTAGGCATTGAGATATCTTGGCATTGAACCGACACCTCAGGAACAACTGCAGTTGAGAAGTCGTCTGGATATCGACGGAACTGGTTCCGTAAGCTATGGACGTAAGTCTGCTTTTACAAAACCCTAAACCCTTCACTCATATTTTAGACTTGAGAGACTTGTGTTAATCGCTGTCAGCTGATGTATGTATATAGTTCCAGAAAAGATGGCTATACTCATGAAATCCCTATAATTATGGAACATCACTATAACAGGGTGGCCACTTACCTAGAAATCAGGGAAAGGCAATGAGCATGTCAGGGAAAAATCAAGAAAAAAGCAAGCCAAATAAAAGTGGCCACCCTGTATAATTTACTTCGCTGATATCTAATCCAATAAAACTTCTAAATTTGATCAGCTTTGTAAATCATTGCCATATCTGACGTTACGGTAATATGCCTCTATAAAACATTCGTACATTTCTCTTTTATAGAATTTGTCAAAGTAGCTCGCGATATATTCCGTGGTGAACTTCATTCGAAATTAGCGCATCCCGCTGCTCTGCTTACATCCATCAATGACTTAAGAGATATTGATCATTTCAAATATTCGCCGCAGGTA
This sequence comes from Tubulanus polymorphus, assembly GCF_964204645.1. NCBI lineage: Eukaryota > Metazoa > Nemertea > Palaeonemertea > Tubulaniformes > Tubulanidae > Tubulanus > Tubulanus polymorphus. The sequence continues at coordinate 6,796,133 of NC_134029.1, read as the reverse complement.
CTCGCCGTTTTATACATGTTACTCGAGTGATATTTTGTTTCACTATTCTTTGAATGCCAAAGTGTATTCAAATTTGGCTAGCAACCTTTGATGATAATAATGATAATGATTTAATTCATCATCAATTAACAAATATGAAATTACAAATAGAATACATGACAGAATTGATAGCTTAGGGACCTGAACAGAGCCTTAAAGGCTGTACAATCACTAGGTCTTTTAGGCCGCACATTTTTTGTTGAAATTCAGTTATCGCAAATCAGTGATTCGTCCGTTTCTGAAGAGTTGGAGCGTTTACGGGCCGAACGAGATGAAGCTCGTAAATCAAATGATCGACTGAAGGTAAGATTTTATGTCCCGGTTTCACGAGATTTGAATGATCGTGTGCTGGCAGGCGATACATACCAAATGGACAGCCTCCTCAGTTTAGGTTCACCTCAGTGTCTACTCGTATTGTAGATCAAGATGAAAGAACAAGAAAAATTGTTGTTCAAGACTGAGCAAGAGCTGCTAGCATTTAGAATTAATGTGAGTATTTACGAAACGCTAAATTTCGTCCGTCTTCTCATAACTAGAATAATAATACACTCGGCTTAACCTGGATATATGTTGAATTATACAGTAGAACTCGCTTAATTCTGATTCTTAAATCTGGATTTTCACTTAATTTGGATGAAAAATTTGGTCTGTTTAACCTGGAACCGGGAAAATATTAAACTTTTATTCATAATTTGGATTTTGCTTAGTTCGAAGAAATCTGGGAAGTCCGAGTTCTACTGTATTTCTGAACCTATGTAGGAAGTATTGATAAGCTCTAAAAAGATTCATCTGGAGTGGTGTCCTCTGTAACATTTTGGTTGATGTTTTTTTTTTTCTTCAGGAATCTGGTTATAGTCAGGAAAATAAAGATCTACGAAATAAAGTCCGTCTGGCAGAAGAGGCCCAGAAAGCAGCCATTTGCGTCGAGAAAGATTACGAACTAGTCGTCCAGCTTTTAGAGAAAGAAATATCCGAACTCAAATCTGAAAATAACAAACAATCGGTAAGTTTGTGTATCAATTCTGTTGTGCGGTTTGGGTCTTGCTCGGATTAAGGTTTTCGCTCTTAATATGTGGAGATTTTTTCATTTTCTGATGTAGGAAACTCCTGAAATGCAAAAGAGAATAGCAGCGCTGAATAGTCAATTGCAAAAAGCAGAATTTGCTAAGAAGACCTATGAAGTAGCAACCAAAAAATTGTTAGATTTTGCAGAGGTAAAAGGATTCTTGTGAATGTTATTTTACTTAGATATGTCATCCATGTACTAATTATTTTGTGTTTATTTCACAAAAATAGATGGTTCATGATAATCTAATTCAAGCCAATGATGTACCTCTAAAACGGTAAATACACTGTCAATAATGATTTTGTCTGTAGGTAACTAAAGTACATCGATAGCTGCATTTATGCAACTCAACAATTACCAGCCAGTTAACCTAACCTGGATGTATTTTTGATTGCATATTTAATGATTAATATTTGTGAACTGATTTAAGGCCACTCGAGGTGAGAAGCAAACCAGCGTCCAACAACCGGGACAGAAAATCATCGACTCGCGCTATCGGGAACGAAGCTCGCGATCTCGTGAAATCTGTCAATAAGATCCTCGAACAGGAACGTAAGTGTATGTAGAATAGAATACCTCTCCTTAGATCCTCCTCACAGAGAGCTGCTAACTGACTTTCTGTTTTATTTCTGAATTCGAATTAAAATTGATTGTGTGACTTAATTAATATCAGGGCATGAATTGCATTTTACTTCCAAATACTTATGATATGCCTGTACAATCCAATTCTTCAATTTGTGTACCCGGTATGGGTATTATCTTTAACCCTTTCAGTGCGTCTACACCGCAGTGCGGTGTATAAATCAGTGATGGATTTTGCTAGTACACCGCACTGCGGTGTATTGATGTAATTAGTAATTTGTAATTATCTCTATTGAAAAATGGCAGCAAGTGTCAAACATAGTGAAATACTAGTAACTAACGATACACCGCACTGCGGTGTAGACGCACTATAGTGGTATTCCCATTGTTCAACACACTAGGGTGGAATTTTTTAGAATTTTCAAATTTTCTCCAGCACTATAGGGTATTAATTAGTCAGCACTGAAAGGGTTAACAGACTTTAGTTAACAGCTCTTGTAACACATACGTATTTTGATGTTAAGCTTTTTATAAATGGCTGCTTGTCTAACCTTATGTGTAACTGTTCTCATTGTTAGCATTACCTTATGGTTGGGAGGAGGCTTTCACAACCGACGGTGCTAAGTATTATATCAAGTAAGTAATACCCATTATTACCACTAGAGTGCTGAAAAATATACTTCCGTAAATGTGGAAAAAAGATTTTTGAGCAATGTAGACATCGGGGCCGCCTACATGTCACAATGTACAATCATTATTGACTCAGGATTGTCACTATGATTGATGTCAGGAGGACACTTGAAAATTCAGAGTAACATATGAATATTCAAAATAAATTTAATATCTTTTTTGGCTGAGATTGTTCATTAGGCATATGTGATATTTAGTATTCATCGAATTTCTTATTCCTAGATTGAGTATTAAGATGCATGTCGTATACGTATCTAACTAAATACGTTTTTTGTCCCATTTCCTGCCAAAGCCTGTAGTGTGCGGCTTCACAAATCTTAGTAAACCTTGAATCCCAAATTAACTTCTATCGTCTCGCTAATTGTTAGATTTTACCATACTGATTTCAAATCTAACGACGATTGGCCTGGTGAAAACTATTTATGAAATACTTTATTCAAATGTAGTGGCAGCGAAACGCGGGGTAGCAATGAAGTAGAGGTAATATTTGAATTAGTTATAAACCAACTGTCATCAAATAATGGATTTCTATTTTGATGGTGAAGGCTGCTGTGTGGACTTACATTATAATACTGTATATTTTTTGAGTTGCTGTATTTTGAGTTTTGGACTGATGTGCCCTAATTTTTTAATTAAGCTTTAGATGGGAACTATAAGTATGCATGTAAAATTCGGAATATTTACTGTCGTACGGGGCGACCGTGGCCACTTTGAGGTGAATGTGGCCACAAATTGGCCACATTCACCCCACAGTGGCCTCTGTTACTCCATACGACAGTAATTCTTTAAGTAGTGGCAGAGCCATTGCTTTTCAGAGTCCGAATAGTAACTTGGCGTGGATTTAGTTTCATCCAACGTGTAATCTATTGGCTGTTTTTATTCTTCAGCACGTCTCAGGTACGGACTAAAACTATATCAAGATTTCTCCAATTTGAGTTTCCGGGATCCTGTTCTGCAGCTTTTGGTGGTATCATTTAGACTACTGGGTCCAGTTCCACAGTTCTGAGTTAAGATTTGACCCTGGGTTAAAACATTGAAAATGAACTAACTTTAACTCAGAGTTAACTCTAACTCACAACTGTGGAACTGGGTCCCGGATTAAAAGATCAAGACTCAAATCGAACTGACAGCTGTGGAACTGGACCCGGTTATCATATGCCTGTCTTGTTCTTTTCTACGTAATACACATATAGTACAATTTTGTATACCTATTCCTTCGCCTCGAAATGCATAGATTGTCTAAGCTGCTCTGATCTGAAATGAAATGCTCATGTGATTTAATGGAATGATTTCTTAAATGATATGCTGTGATTATAATCCTGCTGAATATGTTGGACTCCCGGTTCCCTGTGTTTTGTATAAAACGTTATGTGAGGTGGTTTAAATGGGTTTTGGTGGAATTTTACTCTTAAACCTTCATTTTTTTTAAAATTGCATTTGCCTCTTAGCAGGGGATTGTTTACTTTTCATCAGAAAAAAAACTACAATTTCAATATTTTATGATAGGAATGATCAGATCCTCATTACCATATTATACCTTTCACATCAGTTTTCCCCACGACTTTACTTTATCCACGCTTAAAGGATTGAATAAAAGAAAATATTTTTCTACGATTCAAAGTTTTGTAAAAAAAAAAAGGCGAATCGAAAAAGAATTTCTAAAAAAGTTAATGTATTTTTTGAAATATTATCTTTGTAGCCACGTACAGCAGACAACGTCATGGTGCCATCCCGTCTCCAGAGTAGAACACCAGGTGCAGATCGAGATTCGGAAATGATGTTCGCCGTCGCCGCACCCGGACAAAAATTTGCTTCGAAACCGCGCCAGAGTTCGTCGTCGCAAAGCCTAGCGCGTCCCGCGGTGGTGCCACCGGCGGTAACCAGGCATAAACAAACACTGTTGAATACAACTAGTCGAGATGCGAATCGCTCCGTCACGCTTCCCCCACCGTCAAATCATACCAACGGCAGAAGACCGACTTCGGCTAGTGACTATCACCCCGTCAGTGAAGGCGTCGCCTTGCTGTTCCCGGAGGATGAACGCCGGGAAGCGGCCCGGAAGAAAAAGCATAATCGTCTATCGGCCACAAGCGTTTTATACTGATGAGAAAAAAACTTGTTTCACGAAACCCTGTGAATAGTTACTGCTAAGTGAAAATATAATTACAAATATTCCAGGCGAAAAGGTGTCTTAAGCTATCGTATTCTGTTCAATATTTTCTTGCTTTTCCACTGTGTTGATTTTTGTTTCTCGAGCTTCCGAGACCCTTATTTTCGTCCTGGTTGTCTGTTGTACGGTATTTCGATGACATTAGCTTCGTTTATTGCGAGTTGATCTTGATGAAAGTTGGGTACAAAGAATTTAACTATTTGCCTTGATACAACATATCCAAAATGCAATCCCGAGAACTATTGTTGCCTGTAGCTTGTTTCTTATATGAATTAGTAATACGTGTAATGATATGATTTGTTGGTAAATGTTTGTATCATGTTACCCTGTGTTGTTTGTTGTCGAAAATTCGGGTGCTATTTTACTTCGATATATAGTCTGTTTATACAGTAGTCTAGAATTACCAATACATGTATAACCCATCCGACTTGAGTATTGCCAAAATTGGACCAGTTTTCATGGTCCAAACTTAAGCAGAGTCTACCGTTTTATCTTTTGCATGGGCTGATCTCAAAATACCCAGGGCCCGGTTTTATAGACTGGTATTATCTTTAACCTAGGAGTTAACTCGATTCTTTTTCAATTGTGTTAGAACCAGGGTAAAAGATAATACCAGTCTATAAAACCGGGCCCAGGAATTTATGCAATATAATACCGATTTCTAAGCCATACATTCCAGTATGTGGACACTTTAAGCATTATGAAATTAAATCCTAGGTGAAAATGGCAAAAATCTTGACATATTATGCGAACAGTCCAGCTTGTAGTTTTTCTACCATACATACTTAAAGACCTATAGTGGAATGCTAGCTTTTATCTGAATTGATCAGGGATTTATGTATTTATATTTTTCTATCTACGAAAGTGTTCAAGTACTGTTGCGTTAGTTCTATGTTATGATATTCTGCAGGTGGTTCCACGGTGGTGAATTAAATGCGAAATTGCAGAGTTTATGATAAGTGAACTGCACTGGCAAATATTTACTGAACTTAACTTGACCCTTAAACATCAAACCGTGGAACTGAATGCAAAGTTGCCTTGCAACCTTTGATATATTTTTACAATTGTTCCCTATAATTTTCTTGGGAAAAAATAATTAAAGGTGGTTCGATCATCTATTTCTAACTTCTGTGTTTGGGGGCATATTGTAGAACTCGCGAATTTTTGGATATTGATTGTTGCTTGTTTCACTGCCGTCCATCGTAATTGAATACGTTTTATCTACATAATTATGTACAACGTACGTCCATTCTGTATATATTTACCTGTTGTATTACTTTGTAGCAGAAATGCGAGTTCTTAGTCAATTATATACATGATATATACTGTGGATAGAAAATTCTGTTCTTTCGTCCTCAGGGGCAAACTATTTTGCCCTTTAATCGTTAGTTGACTTGCAATTTATGGTCGTTGTGTTTTGTCATCGACCGAGCAAATATATTATACACTATGGCTTTATCATCTCTGTATGTCTGCATTCGTGAGCTGCAGCGGTAATTGTATGTAATCAAGCCGGCGATATCGGGTCTAGAATCGTTCTTCGGCGATATTGTCGGTGATCCTTAAAATCTCTTATCAACTGACTGCGTGCCTGCTGGTAGTGCGCGCATTTGGATTCGTGGAATAAAACGAAAATATGTTCAAGAATTTGATCACTTGAGAAATCTTTGATATTTTTTTACGAAGCTAGTTACTTGGGATACAGTAGACGCCGCTCAACTCGAATTCATTGGGACCAGAAAATATCATCGAGTTAAGCGGAATTCGAGATGGGGCTTTGACGAATTTGGTAAAAAATCATTGGAAATTGAACCTCAATAAAACATTCGATCCTACATGGCTTGTTTGACAATAAGATGCAAGATAAACGTAAATTTACTTGGTGCGAAGAACTATGAACGATCATGAAATTACCGTAGTGAACTTTTTTGAGTGCTGAACGGGCAACGGGCAGTTAATTGTCGGGTATTTAGGATCGCTAACCAAGCTGGAGATTGTGTAGTACAAATGACCGAATGTCTCCATGACCGATGTATTGTCTACTACCGGTAGCCTGCTATTCAAAGCAGTAAACACATGCATGTTTTAACCAGTAATTGCTGTTGCTGCCGGGAGGTCGTTAAGATATTCAAGTTTAGAGCAGTTTGAACGTAATTTTTGTCGAACGAATTCGAACGAATATTCGAGTTGAGAAATTTCGATTAGAGTGAATTTGAATATGGTTTAACATAAGAGACAGAAGAAAAAAAACTTTCTAGATTTGCAGTTGAACGGATTTTCGACTTCATAGGATTCGAGTTGAGAGGAGTCTTCTCTAGTATATTTTCCAATGCGACATGTTACATTATTTTGTTTCCTTTGTTTGATCTTGCAATGTCATAATGGAATCCTGTGCAAAAAAATCGTAATAAAGACAATGATTGTTTGGCGTAATCAATGACGGCAAAATTCATGAATTTCCGACGACATTACATGCGTGTATTAGTAAATGACATGTGGACAAAAGCCACCGCGCGTCATATTGGCCGCCAAGCGCAAGCGGCTTATCGAAGTAAAAGTCACCGTTGACCGTAAACATGACACGCGTGAGACGTATGTTTTGAGCTTCTGGGCGCGATAATGTTTGCCGGTAACTCTCAAGGGAGGGTTTGTTCCCATAGCGCATATTAGCACGGTACAACCGTCTACATGGTGTGGTACATGTCTACATGGTGTGGTAATTCACCGGGATCTTGTTTCATAGACCGGTATCAACGTTAACCCGGGGGCTTAAGCTTGAAAATTACGACATTACTTGAATCAACATATATATATATACATATATATATATATATATATATATATATATATATATATATATATATATATATATATATATATATATATATATATATATATATATATATATATAGTTAGTTTTATCGAGGTAGATTAGGTTGATAACATAAAGCAGACAATACCTTGATGTTTGGATGAATCCCGAAAAGACAACACTAATTGAAAATGTGATTAGTGGCGATTGCATGACAAACCTCTTTTTGATGGAATGCAAATATTTATTACACGGATATTGCATTATCGCTGCTGCCTTTGCGCTGAAGTTTTACGTTTGTCGATCCATCCACAACTCAGGATGAATATTACCTCCGCTCGGAAAAACTCCAAATTGAAAAAGTAGACTAAGAAATTCATCGCAAACGACCAATGGTATAGCCATGTGGCGGCAAACCTCAGCCTGGCCAAGTGGGCAAAAGATGAACTCGAGCTTGGGGCGTACGGCGTCGATTCTGCCAGGTAGAGAATTCCGTATAACACAGACAAAACGATCAGATGTTTACTAGCTTTTATCACCTTCGACCGTTGCTGATTTTGACTGGAGGAGGAGAGTTTGGCCCGGTTTTGCTCGTACGTGGCACGAAGTAGACCGAATATCGTTATAACGTTGGTTAATGCCAGCGACGAGGTCATGAAATATCTTCGGATGTAAATTGATTCAATCATTTTCTCGAAGTACGCTAACCTGGAAAGCCCAGGGCCTTTCATATTCCGGCAACTCACGAAGGTAATGCCAAGCACGGTGTACTCAACTCTCGAAATGATTAAGATTTGATAGAAGTTGTAAGAAGATGGTATGATGACGGCGAGACCAACACAAGCCCGACGAAACGTTGTGCTGACGTTGATAAATGGTCGCCAGATAACGACGCAGCGTTCGAGACTTATGATTAACATGATACACGGCGATATGAACTCAGTGACGTAGGGAACGTATTTGAAATATGCGCACGAAGCATCATTCCAATAACGAATACCATTCAAATGTTTCAATCGTATGTGGAAGTGCATACGCGTTTGATTGAGCATTTGGGCAACAACCTCGGAGCAGACGAACATTAGATCACTCAACGCGAGCGGAATCAAATAGACGGCACATGCTTGAGGTTTACTGCGGTATTTGAAGAGAAGTGCCGCCGAGAAAAGATTTCCGACCGTTCCAAAAAACAAAGTACAAGCCATAGACCAAGCTGTCCAGATTGCCATGATAGTAATGTATCTGTCCCATGGCCACCAAGGTAGTTCTGTCGTAGTTACCGCTACGTCAGTTACCGTCGAGTTGTTCGGTACTTCTTTCCAAACTGCAATACTGGTTGTCATAATTGGAACTAAAATGAATACACACTGACAAATTAACCCTCGACTCTTTTCATTGGTTTGATGTCAGACCTTTTATACGCAGCAGTGTCTAATGTATGTGCATTGTAATCAGTACGTCTAAATTTCCAAACATGATACATCTCCCCCAGGATCAAACCATGATCATCTCTTCAGTATATTTTTGATACTAGCTAAAAACCATTTGACTTCCATTATCCTCAAAAGATCTTATCCATTTTAGTAGGTCATTGGCAAATTGAAGAATTAAATCTAGGCTCCATTACTCCTTTCTAATGGATTGAAGCTGTAAATTTGGATTATATTCCGATTATAGTTTAGGAGTATGATTAAATATCACACTATGAGATAAGATAACGAACAACCCAAGAAGAAACTATCTGTGTGATAAGTGGGAAAATCATCTGCACATATCACAAGCAGTATTATACGGAAGCGATAAAGGGCCTCGAGATGTCGCGTTCCAACTCGACAAGTCGCCATATTTATGTCGATATATCGCGATATATCGCGTCAAGTCGACATGAATATGTCGACATATTGTGACGATTTCACGACAAATTTCGCTTTTTCGCCCATTTTTCACGGGACAAGCCGTCATTTGAAGACACGTCTAAATGTAAGATAAGGACGCCAGTGAAATGACGACTGAGTTTCAAGTCGTCGTGAATATGTCGACTTGTCGCGAGGAAAGTGGTCGAGAAAACGAAATATGTCGTCAAAACGTCACGATATATCGACATATTTATGTCGACTTGACGCGATATATCGCGGTATGTCGACATAAATATGACGACTTGTCGAGTTGGAACGCGACATCTCGAGGCCCTTTATCGCTTCCGTAGTATTATACTTTACTTCTTTTGTGTAACGGTACTAAATAATATACGTAGAACAGCGATTCGGCGTAATTACGTATTTCGACTATCAATAAGCAAGAACTTGGGCTAATGTAAGACTATATCAACACGCAATAATGTAATGTCTTGATCATCATTTGAACCCGAATTCTCGAAAGCCTTTACACGTCGAGTTGAGGAAAGTAAACTTGTGATTCGTTTTCTCCGTTAGAAATACCAAAATCTCGTATGAATTTGGGTTTTATTGAAGATAGTTTCTCACGATTTTTTAAGAATACAGTATACCCCAAATTGTTAAAGAAGTTCTTAGCCCAGGCCTCATCTGTATCGTTAAGCTTCGTTTCGGTCAGGATCATTATGTCATGTGATTTGATCAACATATAAATGGTATATGTTTCATGTTTTGGTCATATCATGGATAGAATGATATGATATTTGATTTCCTGAAATGTAAGTTAAGTGGATTATACCCTTCCTCTGTATCATGGAGTAGCAATGGACGATTTCACTTTACCCGTTCTCTCGACTTACACTGTTTTATCTTGTAAAGTATCTTGTAAAGGAGATCTTGTAAAATATCTTGTAAAGGAGTTAATATAGCTGTACTTAATTAAGGTTCATAATACCCTCGTCTGACGCATATTACGTCACGTTTGCCACATAGCGCCTATATATGTAAGCGGAATGAAAATAATTGTCATCAAATAAATATGATAACCCAATGTAGAAATTTAGAATCTACATGGGAAACTTATTCATCGTATAGAAACAACCCACGTATTTTCATTCAATTATTTTTACTATTTGCACCCTACTAGTTTCCTGCGTACTTCTTGTCTCAGTTTTTTACTCGAAATACAATACAATACAAAATTGACACACGAATTCGTGCTCGATAATGTTTGCCCAGTCTTAGCGACAATTTTCAATTCCTTGGTGGGCGGAATAAATTGCATCAATAATTTTTTAATTCCGGCCGGAAATTCGAAAACTAAATACGACATAACGGCCGCAAGTGCTAGAAATGAAGCCTGATGTTGGATCATGGCTGGTGATGATTGTTTGCTGGAAATCTTATCCCGTTTACGTGTGGCATCCACCAACGATTTAACTATTATCATATTGGCAATGGACAAAATGATGAAAGGCGAAAAAGTGATCATTGACATGTGTATTGCTGAGCGAAACTCAACTCCAGTGCCTGGAATACGTAGAAGTCGCAAATATGAAACTTCACTCGGATAAGGGCATTTTGTGTAGCGGTATGCTACGTCACGGTAGAAAAATCGCCAAAATTGTGTCCCTATGGAAAGAAATATGATAACAACACAAGATATTAAGCACTCGCGTTTGGAGACATAAGCACGTGCTTTCAACGGGAATACGATAGCAAATGCTCGTTCTAAACTAATCAGAACTGTGATCCAGTTCCTGACCATTTTAGCTATTACAGACGGTGACATCGCAACATATGACAGAAAGACACCGACCTCACTGACATTTCTGAAAAACATTTCTCGCGGGGAGTATACCCATTCCACCAAGTATCGAATCGGACGCGCGATAAGATAGCAAATAAGTAATACATTTTCCGCTACGGCAAGAACGCGTAATATAGTGAATGTCGGAACTTCCGTGTTGAACGATGATAAAACATAAAACGTCAGGAAGTTCAGAAAGATTCCAATTATTGTAATGGGTAAAATAGCAAATACGTTGAACATCCAGGAAATATTTGTAATGTAATTCAACTGGCAGTCATTAGTGAAGTTCGTCTCCATTCTAAAGTTAATGTTCCCGAAATGAAGCAGCTCTGCGGACGGCATATAACGACAGAATACTGAAATTGTAGTGCTTTCGTACTCCCCGGAGAGATAATACTTAAATCGATGATGCTAAAGATAATCGTGCCTGCAAACAATGTTTCATGGTAATATAACGATGGATAATGACTTGAGATTCACGAACTTTAAAAGTTCATCGCCGAAATGTAACAAAAGAATATACGAATTCTTTTCCCCTGCAAAACAAATTTAGGATATATACATGGTATTCGAAAGTTCGTCGATCGTTCCATGAATTCATCGAAGTAAAGAATTCAAAAAAAGAATAAATCTTATTCTATACGTTGTTGAATACTATGATATTTTTGAAGTTTGAGTATGCCCTGTTCATTACAAATACATGCGTTAACTATTTTGTCGGTCTAGATACCGATAACAATGTTGACGTCCAGTACGTCGAGGAATTGCTAATGCAACGAAAAATATGTCGAACACAACGGTTTTCGGCCTCTCGATCCAGAATCTGACATTCGGAGACATGTTACCTTTCGACCCCTGGGGCACGAACCGAGGGGTCAATCAAAATATAGACACTTGAAATCTGTAAGTATTGGGCTTAAGTAAAATCCTAGAAAATTTCGTAGAAATCCGTAGTAGTTATCTTTTAGTGACTTTTGGGGTTTATCTGCTTTGAAAGGCCAGGGGAAGGAAAATAATAATAATGATCATAATAATCCGGGGAAAAGCAATGGGGGTTTTCTGTGAAAAAAAGCAAAAAACCCTCAATATAAATGTTATCAAGGTGGCAATTTGGTGACCGATAGGTCAACTATAAATCAGTTAGATAGAAAACGCACCTTACGCGCAATATCAATGACAATTTAATTAATGATAATTAGGCACAAAATGTCAATTTTGTAGTAATAGATTGTTTAAGTTCATAAATTCTTTAAGTTCTGGGCTTCCATGAAAGATATATTGGAAAAATCCCACAAGGTCTTCGCGTCCCTGAAATTTTGATATAGATGGCGTATCATGTCAATACAAATTAGCTATTAGTGAATTAGGGCATTTTGTAAATATTCTAGTAAATTGGGAGTGAACTATCAATTATTATATGCCTAAGATGTACAATTGTATTTTTTCTATATCCAACCAATTTGAATGAAGTACGTGAACTAATTGTATCTTCAGAACCAAAACCGTCTGCTGGACGTGACTAATTAGTGTATTCCTAAAACGTATTGGGGCTGAAATAGCAAAACCCCTACCGGTAACTAAAATTATAGATTATTATGAAGCAATACCTATCAAGCCCGCCTTCTTTTTCTAATTTTTAGATAAAGCGACAGTTTCTCATGTTAATTCTAAATCTGTACATTGGATTGTCATATTTGTTTTATGATTTATTGAATTCATTCAATGATTTGTTTATGGCACTATGTGGCAAACGTGACGTAGTATACGAACCGTAATTAAATAAAGCTATAAATAATAACTCCTTTACAAAATACATACAGTGTAAGTCGAGAGAACAATGAAATGGCAAAATGAACTCGTCCATTGTTACTCATTTTTACTTAACTTAACTTAACTTAATTAAATTTCCGAAAATATTGAAATCACATATTATATTATACATACTATCTATGATATGGCCAAAAACTTGAATCATACATTTATACAAAACTACATATCAAATTCTTTAGATGAAAGAAATAGAAACTTGAAAACCCATATTTATTACCATATTTTTGTATTTTTAACGGGAAAACAAGTTACAAGTTCAAGCGGCTTCCTCGACTCGACGGATAAAGGCTGTTCGGGAATCCGGGTCCATATCACGACATTTTTTACTGCGTTTTGATAGTCGTACAGTAGCCCAAGTTCTTGTTAATTGATTGTCGAAATACGTAATCTCTGCTCTATGTGTGTTATTTTAAACTGTTACACAAAAGAAGTTAAGTATATTGTATGTGTACGTGATATGTGCAGTCCTCAAGTTCATGTAGTTAACTTCCAACATAAAGAAGACGAAGCAAAGATGCTGGAAATTGTTCGATGACTGGATTCTGATTTCCTATACTTCAAGGCATTGAATTTCTGTTTTTCTGTTTTTCGACAATCCAATGCGCAAAATATTACATACCACAACGATTGTGGATGATATACCTCAAACACTGTAATTCAAAGATCAATATATTTCATTTCAAACGTTTTATTTTGCAGAGGAACGGTTTTTGATGATTTAGTTTTAGTCAAAACTTCGAAACTGAAAGATTAGAATAAATTATTTAGTCATCATCTGTGGGTTTGCTTATTGATTTAGCTATTTACTCTTAACCTTTCCCTCAAAGTTGCATGAGCGCTACAATTTCAGTATTTTATCGTTATATACATACTGTTTGGAGAATGCTTGCTTTCAGGATCGAACATTAACTTCAGAATGGCGACGAATTTCACTAATGACTGCCAGTTGAATTACATTACGAATGTTGCCTGGATGTTCAATGTATTTGCTATTTTACCCATTACAATAATTGGCATCTTTCTGAATTTCCTGACGTTGTACGTTTTATCATCATTCAACACTGAAGTTCCGACATTCACTATATTACGCGTTCTTGCCGTAGCGGAAAATGTATTACTTATTTGCTATCTTATCGCGCGTCCGATTCGATACTTGGTAGAATGGGTATACTCCCCGCGAGAAATGTTTTTCAGAAATGTCAGTGAGGTTGGTGTCTTTCTGTCATATGTCGCGATGGAGCCGTCTGTAATAGCTAAAATGGTCAGGAACTGGATCACAGTTCTGATTAGTTTAGAACGAGCATTTGCTATCGTATTCCCGTTAAAAGCACGTGCTTATGTCTCCAAACGCGAGTGCTTAATAGCTTGTGTTGTTATCATATTTCTTTCTATAGGGACACAATTTTGGCGATTTTTCTACCGTGACGTAGCATACCGCTACACAAAATGCCCTTATCCGAGTGAAGTTTCATATTTGCGTCTTCTACGTATTCCAGGCACTGGAGTCGAGTTTCGCTCAGCAATACACATGTCAATGATCACTTTTTCGCCTTTCATCATTTTGTTCATTGCCAATACGATAATAGTTAAATCGTTGGTGGATGCCACACGTAAACGGGATAAGATTTCCAGCAAACAATCATCACCAGCCATGATCCAACATCAGGCTTCATTTCTAGCACTTGCGGCCGTTATGTCGTATTTAGTTTTCGAATTTCCGGCCGGAATTAAAAAATTATTGATGCTATTTATTCCACCCATCAAGGAATTAAAAATTGCCGAGAAAACTGGGCAAACATTATCGTGCATGAATTCGTGTGTCAATTTTGTATTATATTGTATTTCGAGTATAAAACTGAGACAAGAAGTACGCAGGAAACTAGGGTGCAAAATAGCAAAATTAGTTTGAATAAAATACCAGATCGAAACATTATTTCTGTTTTACAAATAAATTTTCCATGTTTATTTCAAATTTCAACATTTAGCTTTCATATCCATTTTCTGAAGATTATTCATCTTGCCGATGTAGGCGCTACCGGGTTGACCAACGAAACGTAGCATGTGCCAGACGATGGTGAATCGTGTAGTAAAGAGGGGAGAAGTGGCAAAATGAAAATGTCAATTTTTACTCCACTTCAATTTACTTTATTTCAGAACAAATTTGAATTAAACATTACATCATATAGTATATAATACTACAAAATAAACTTGAAGCTTACAAACAAGAAACGACATATATAGAAAGCGCAACCCTAGTTTTTACGATATCTTGGTATTTCAACTTAACAGAAAAAGAGATTTAGCTTGACGAATTAAAAGACTGTTGGGGGTTTTGGGTCCAAATTTTCCCCATGTGCGGATAGTATTCACGTTATTTTCTCATCACATGACACAGAAAGTTGGTTCTTGCATCTTTCTTTTATCGTAGGTCACTCATATATGATATTCGATCGTACTTTTAACCTACTCCTCGAATTCAAATAGTTAGATTCTCTCAAATGGGAGAGTGGAAAGCTAACATTCCAGTTCAATTATTTTCCAACTAAAGATATAGAAAGTTAAACGATGACTTGATTTTTTTTTCTTTTTCATTCAGACTTTTTAATTTCTGTTTTTCAACAATCCACTGCGCAAATTTACACCACAATAATTGTAGAGAAATTACCTCGGACACTTTCAAATACTGTGAATCAAACATCAATATTCATCATTATAACGCGTTTTGCAGAGGTAAGATTATCTTTCACATTATCGATTTAGCTATTTACTCCTTAACTGCCCTTAAAATTTCACGAGCTCTACAATTTCAGTATTTTATACTGTCCGCCAAGAGAGTGCGGAAATCTGGGAATATCATTTTTCGAATGGAGACGAATTTTACCGGCTAGCACAAGCTGAGTTACAGTAATACCTCCATGATGTTCAATACATTTGCTACTTTGCCTATAATGATAACAATAACCTGAGACAGAAACTGTGCCCAAAATAGTGAAAAAAGGGGTTAGAAATAATTAGTGGGATGGTATAGAAGATACCGAAAACACTTGTCATTTTTATTTGATGTATAAATTTTCTGCGTTTTTAATCCTTAATCCTGATTGTCTTATCGCTTTTAGAGCTGGTTTTATTTATATACAAGCTACGTAACTGTTATTTCAAAGCAGTCAGTATTTTATGAATATGATAATAAATACAATATCATACATTTTCGGTTTTTATGCCAATTTGTTGAAAATGGTTCATTTCACTGGTGTACAAACCGCGAAAAAGGCGTGATTGATATATATATATATATATATATATATATATATATATATATATATATATATATATATATATATATATATATATATATATATATATATATATATATATATATATATATATATATATATATATATATATATATATATATATATATATATATATATATATATATATATATATATATATCGAAATGTCTTTATATTTTTTCTAAGTAAAAATTTCGAGATACATTTCATGTTAACCGCAATGCCCGTCCGTACATTCGTGAATAGGTTAGCAAAAAATATCTAGCAACCTTCGGTATCAATGACTTCTACCCTCATCAACGTGACGGAAAAAGGCAGTTTGGAATTCGGGTTCAAATTATGACATTTCATTACTGCGTGATTGATAGTCGTACAGTAGCCCAAGTTCTCGCTTATTAGTATATCAAAATACGTAATTACACCAAATCTCTGTTCTCGTTATTCTATACAGTGCTACAATAGAAGTAAAGTATATTGTATGTCATATTATATACGCGTCTCCGTGCGCAGATGGTGGTCGCGGTTTTCTCACGTGTCACCCAGTAAGTAATGTGTTTTAATTATCATCTTAATCAAGTAAATTTTTTAACATGATCTGCAACTATTCTACTCAACACTCAAGTATGATATCTAAAACAATCCAACTGTATTTCCAACTTCAACTCAACTTCAACTACTCAGATTTTCAAACGGGTGCGCGAAGCTCAACTTTTCACTTAACCACAGGATGCAATGCTAGAGTTCTTATTCTATCTTTTTCAAATACTTAAAATTCTAGAGCTTAGAATATCTAGATTTCTACCATGAAATTCGAGGATATTTTGTAATAATTATGCGATAAATGTGGATAAGCCATGTTTATGTTATGAATATGTAAAAGTCACGCGACTTCAGTAAAATCGTCTGTCTGAACTGGCTGTTGCTCGATGTACTAACCCCACAGTCGCTTGCCAGTTCTGATTGGAGGATCGTTTGAACGAACCGGAACGGAAATTTCTAATTACGCACTTCTTAAATTCGACCGCCGATCACACAACTATATCTGTACATCGATTTCAAAATCAAACTCCCTTTTTCGTTCCCGGCAGGTGTGGCAGGTTTGTAAGGGACACCGAATCAAAACAAATCAAACGAAATCTACCAATAGAAATAACAGGGTCAATCCCTATTCAACGATAAAAAAAGTTATGATCATCTTTTCATAATCGAGAAACAAACAATTGATTTCGGATGAGTTCAATTGATAGACAGGACGAAATAGATATGTAATTTAATGTGAAAAAGGACAGTGGAAATAATCCGACCTTGAAACCAATATGGCGTTTATACGAACTAACCTTTTGTTCGTTAATAGGAATATTATTGTCATTATATCACATTCTATACTGTATTAAATACATAATCGGCCACATAAAACGTAAGTATTACTTTCGAGTATTTATTCAGGTCAGATGCCTGATGCCTTTATAGGTTTAACACTTGGTTTATCTTCCGTCGAAAGACTGCGCTGATATCGTTCATATTTCAATAAGTTTCACCTGTATCATTAGCAGTTTTGCGTGTCTGCAATAACGGGTGTATAGCAAGTAACTAAAATCAGAATTTATATCTCTCACATCTCTCCTAGCTGAGCAGCAGCTAGATAAAGCTATCCATACTTATAGATAACAGGAGAACTAACTTGAAAGCTTATCGACGCCTTGAAAAATAACACACATATATTGCTTAATGTTATCGACAATAAATGATATGATATAAACAACATAATATTAAGAATCAGTTAAGTTATTGAATTTGGATGTATCGATAATTGAATTGAATTCACCGGCAACCAATCAAGCCACGATATATTGATGACGTAGTGCATATCGACCGAAAAATCAATTATCAAAAAGACATGAACATTTATAGGTAGAAAATAACAGTTACGAAGTATATGTTTAATCGCAAAATGAACGCCTAAATTCTCAATTGAAATTTCTATTTTGAAACGCCAATATTGATGACGTAGTGCACATCGACTCAAACAGAGCCCCGGAGCATAGTAGTTGTCAATGTTTATAACGGTTTTTATGGCGTGATTTCGTATCACAGTAAAACATTTTACTAGAATTCGTGTTTCTAATAAGTACATTTCATTTCAGAATAAGAAGTCACACTCGGACTGGTGGTGCGTCTTTATTGTTTGGCTTCTTAACGCTTAACAAATAGCAATTTCACGAACAAACCCGACATTGAATAGAATGTGAGAAAGCATAAATCTTACAGGACATTTATCTCTGTTCTAGTCGGTTCTTTCTTCTTCGTTTTAGAGTCCATGTTCAAACCGACGGCTTGTTTAGTTTACCGTAAGCAATGAACAACGACGCGTAGATCTTTTCATGACAATTACTTGCATGGATTACGTTGGATACTTAAAAATTGTGAGAAGTTGGATTTTCTTGGATCAGTATATTTTCGAATGAATTCATTATATGTTACTTTATTTTTCGTAAGTGCACAGTATGAAATAAAACCTCATAAATTGTCTACTTATGTAACAGTAATATTCATACGTATATACTACCAAGGGAATGTTAGAAAAATGAGACATCGAAAATGATAGTTAACTTGAAAGCTTCAACATGAATGAATGTGGTTTCTTCGCGCTCAAACGAAATGGACAACCTGATTCAAAAACACTTTTTATCCAGTGTTCTTTTTCTAAAAGTCCTCTCATTGATTAACATATGTATAACGGTGTATATGTATAAATATATATAAGTGCTCTATTTCTTTAGGATATGAACCACTTGTTTTTCTAACGGACGTAATCGAATGTGAATATGTTTGACGTGGATAAAGCACTGTCAAAGTTGGGGGTCTATAACCGATGGAGAATGGTCATGTATGTCATATACTCCATCTCGTTCAACTTATCAGGGACTTGGCATATGATGATCGTAGTATTCACAGGTAAATATATCATTTTATTGTGTTCTACACAGTCTTTGAAAGATTACATTGATGCATGCGTGATGAAATCCAATGTCTTGGTTTAAGACCGTAATTCGAAAAATGTTGATGCGTCAGTCCGACACGCTCAAAATAGATTAAAGGTATTTCATTTACCATAAAAAAAAGGAGCAGAACCAGAACATCACTGTAAACTTCCGGACAACGTGACGGTTAACGATGCTATCCCGTTTGAAAATCGTAACGGAGAAATGGAACGTTCACAATGCAAAATGTACACGAATTATTCGTCCGAGACGAATGTGACAGAATCCTGTACAGATGGATGGACTTACGATTCGACTATTGGATCAACTATCGTTACAGAGGTAAGCAAATATGTCTACTAGTAAGGACACACAAGTTTCGGAATTAAGGAATTAATAGCCCTAGGTTAGAAATTATGATTCAGCGATCGGATGCAACATTCAATCGTGTATAAATTTTTTACGACTCAATAAACCATATTGATTTTTTGATGATAAATGATTTTTCCATTCGATCCTAACACATTTCTCTTCATTTGTAAACATCACGGTAAATTATATATCGATGTGCTATATACATATATCTTTATTTAAGTGGAATCTTGTGTGTGACCGTAATTACTTTGTGGAGACGTCACAGTCGTTGTTCGTTGCCGGGGTTTTATTAGGAGCCCTCGTTTTTCCGGCGCTATCCGACCGAGTTGGAAGAAAACCTGTACATTTCGGTTGCCAGTGGGCAATGGTAGTTGTGGGTACGATAATCGCAGTTGTGCCCAATTTCGAGGCGTTTGCCGCATTGAAATTCTTCAACGGAGCACTACGAGAGGTATTAGAGCCAAAACAATCTGTTGGTGTTTATTAACTTTTGGATTTCAATCTACTAAACGTAAACACAAACTCGAATTCCCTATGTGTGAACTTCAGATCGATTACAAACGATGATATGAGCGTGAATTCAAATGTCAATATGATATATTAATGAGCAAAACCCACAGTTGATGACTGGTTTATTCTTATCTGACGGTTTCGAAGTTTTGACTAACCCCGTGATTAACCCCCACCATTAGAGAAACGAAAATGATCTGATTTTTGTTTATCGCTGACGATGGAGTTAATCCGAAACTTGTTAGATTAGAACAAATCATTAAGTCATAAATTATGGGTTTTTTCATTAACTCTGAATACTGAGATTTATATCAGTCTACCAGAGTCATACTGTTTTCAGGGTTCTGGTTTGACTGGCATCGTTTTGTGTTGCGAACTCTGGCAAGCAAGCCACCGTAGTGTGGCGGGAATAAGTATACAGTTATTCTGGTCGGCAGCTTGGTTTATTTTGGCGCTCATGGCGTATTGTATCAGAGATTGGCGTCATCTTCAACTGGCAATTTCATTACCTTGTATATTGACCATCGCTGTTTATTGGTAGGTCGTAAAGCCAATGAAAGTCGCTGTCACAAAAACAATAACGACACATTTTGAAAATTTGGGATTTTTTTTACTCTCACTTCATGATTTCTTTTCATTAAGGTACGTGCCCGAGTCTCTTATTTGGCTAGTGGCAAACGGCAGGGCTGAAGAAGCGCGTAAACATTTTAGAAAAGCCGCCATCACTGAAAATAACGATAACTTCGAGCAATACTTACACGAAGCAGACGAATTAAACGCGGTCGACGAAATAACCGCCGATCGAGCGCTCGTATCTAACCACGACAGCGATAGTTACAACTTACATAGCAATCATCTTAGCGGCAGCAGAGCTTCATCGAATAGCAGCACAGTTAAAAAGAACCTGTTGAACTGTTTCCGAAAGGGATCCAATCAACGGAAAGACGAAGAAGGAAGAAAATATACATTTCTAGACGTTTTAAGATCAAAAAGAATGCTTATCAATGCTTCCATTATGTGCTCTTTGTGGTAACGCGATTTCCATTATAGATATGTTGAAATTTTGTATGCTCAGTTTACGGAACGAATTCAAACCGGGTAAAATAACGTCTTCTTTCGTAAATTAGGTTCGTCAATACTCTAGTATATCACGGATTGACGTTACTGTCTACGCAGTTGGCTGGAAATATCTACTTGAATTTCTTTCTGAGCGGAATCGTAGAAATACCGGCTTACATTCTGTGTATCATCTGTCTTCAAAAGTAAGTTAGCGAAATAGCAGGCGATTGAAATTATAAGCGAATTAGAAATCATGAATTCGTGTCGTTACCTTTCAGATTAGGTCGACGGTGGCCTCTTGTCGTCCATCATATTATTACAGGAGTTGCGTTATTATTAGCCAGCGTCATCCCCAAGAAAACGGGTATCGTATATGTATATCGCTCAGAGGGTCCATTTTCACGAATTGCTTATGAAAACATGCTTTCAATGATGACCAAAATTTAAAATTCACCGTTATAAGCTTAAACCTATTCATGAAATTGGACCTTGTGCATTATTCTTATCAGACGATTCGCAAATATCGAATTGTGTATTTTGTATTTCTTTTCCACTCATCCTCTCGTTTATTTCTTATCTCCAGATTCAGGGACGGATTTATCGGTTTTGATAACGGTACTGGCGCTTATAGCTAAATACGCAATAACATTTTCATTCGCAGAGATAGTTCTTTACGCACAAGAGATTTACCCTACAAATCTCAGGTGATCCTGAAGTTATTTTCACATTCTAACCTTCCAATTTTCCTGTTCGATATCTTATGAAATGCGAAAACCATTTCTGTACTTTCAGGAATTCAGGCCTAGGGGTTTCTTCGTTGTTTGGACGTATAGCCAATATCCTTGCGCCTTTTTCGACTTATGTGGCAAGTATGGTGTCATAATTTATAATTGAAAATAATACTTTTTGACGGGTCGCAGAATCATTTCCTTCCCGAAATTTAATCAGGTTTCTAGACCATATTCTTGGTATTCATTTTGGTGAACCTAAGTTGTAAAAGCAAATTTATCTCTTTTGAAAGTGAGTTTTGATTTCTTTCACAGGTGAAATATTTGCCCTGGTTTCCTGGGGTCTTATTTGGCGCTCTCAGTATATTTGTCGGATTTGCAGCATTGATCTTACCGGAGACACTAAACCGACCCCTGCCTCAAACCATTGAAGATATCGAAAATTGGCATCGGTCACCCGTAGACGATTCGACAAATGTTGAAAACGATGAATTGTCAATGTGATCTGCCAATTAACCGCAGTTATATATAAACATATGGAATATACTAGACCCGGATTGCAGGGAAATAATAAAAAAACATGATGACATATTCGTAGTCAAATTTCTTATTTCACTTCTTCTCCTGCGCGAAATTGTTCAGTCTTAAATGTCTTGTAGTAAACTTCCTGAAAAATAAGTCTTGACACAAGATGCTTCGAACAAAGAAGAAACTGATGATGACCACTGCAAGGAGACCCGTTATTCATTAATATTTATATACATTCCACCGGTGCCGACAGTGCCGTTTGAAGAATTTACCAGAGGTTACCTCCGAGTAGTTCCAGCAGCCAGCCGCCTGAGTGGTCGGTGATCGTATTATTTATATTCGGTAAGCAGCTTGTCCCCAGTCCTGTAGTGTGGCTGTCTCCACAGTGATCTCCGTCCTAGTGTACCCCTGTGGTACATCAGACACAAAGTTGGTGAACTGCCCCCAACTCAAAGACCCTGGCTTGCGAGGAGTAATTAATTCACATATATTTAGCGCATGTATAGTAGCAGCATAAAACGGTCACGATTTGACATAATCGGATTTCCTACCGTGGCATGCGAGTAATAAATACCATCTGATATTCCGAGTGGTCAGTGATGCTGAAATTGAATTAGACGATGAGCAGGGGATGAGCCCCACGGGCGTCAAAATGGGTCGTAGGGCTAGGCCTACTGATGGTTGCGTGTCCCTACTATTGGATATGCTAGTATACTGCATTTATTCCAAGGACCCAATAAAGTTTTATTCTATTCATATTCTTTCTATATAGAAAAAATTACCTCTAAGGATATATGGGATTGTCACCGTATCCACGTGCCGATATCAAAGATATGTAAAATAAAATCGAATTGAATTGAACTATATTTAGGGGATTCGAACTTGCCTGTGTTGAACTTTTGCGAGCTGTGCCGGTCGTCATCTATCTTCAACCAGCTGTCGGCCATTTTGGGAAGTTTTTTTTCTGTTACCGGCGCTCGCGTTCTTTGCGATTTAAGATGTTCCGATTGTTAGCACAGAGAGCCACTAGTGGCTTACAAAGCGTTACTAAAACTACAGTACAACGATGTGTTGCCGGTGAGTGTGAATTGATTTCACTACGATCGAGGGTTCGGGGTAGAAAAGAGGAATTAAATCCAAGGTCGTTTACTTCCGCGTTCTGGTCGCGTTTGGGATCGATGTTTCTGAGGTCACGTAGTGCAGCATCGAAGGGTCATTTTGACTTTGTTCAGTTCCCACGGTCATCGATTACAGGAACTGAAGAGGCTTGATTCACATTAACTTGATCTTCAGTTTTACATTCTCAATCGCGTTTCTTCATCAGGTGAAAACTAGAAATAATATGTAATAGATGAAATCTAAGTGACGGATGCTTCGTCACTGCAGCTTGATTTAATTTTTACGACTAAGATTAAGAAATCATAACGATTCGAAAACAACCTCGTTCACGTATGTAACAAAAACACTCAAAATGATGTCAGTGACTAAAGGAATACCGAGATAATTAATTGTTGTCAGTCAATGAAACTGCCAAGAAACTCTTACTATAACTCTTAAAGTCTATCAATTTTATTTCGATGTTGAAATTGTTCTGTAGATTTGGGCCCCGAGCATTAAATTATTGAAGAAATTAAATCAATTCTTATTTTTAAGCTTGGAAAAATGAAAACTAATGCCATATAGTTAAGTGGTGGGGGACAGAACATGAAACTTCAACTTTAAGGTTCGATTAATTTCTGGTTATTAAAAATAATGAAATTCAAATTTTCTATGAAAAAAACTTGACCCATTTCTTAACTAAATATAAACTGGTGTTTGGCTACCCGGGGTAGGTCGGTTTACCACTGCTAAAAAGATTACTATTTCGATTTGTATCAAGAATTTTTCAATGGTTTATAAACCACTTTGTAAAACCCGAAATGTAAAAACCGACATTTATGGTGAAACTGAGACGGTTTGCAAGATTGAAGAATTTGACCTGGTGTTAATTTAGAAATTAGCTCCATTTGAAAAGTAAAGGAAGACACGAAAAAATGAAAGACACGTTGAAACGCTTCGATTGCATAATTTTTTTCTGCCAGAAAAAAAATCGAATAAATCATCAGCAGCAAAATTCAAATGTCAATACAAAAATTGATTTCTCTCGCGATAAATATTTATTTGTCTCTAATTCTCGGGGGAATGTCGAGTACCGGGAATCTACTGTTCAAAATAAATAGTGCACGTGGCCAGCGGTACCGAATTCCTTATTTGGTGAAAGAAGGGGCGGAGACTAATGTTTTTGCCGACCGCGATGTCGCTGCTCCTCGGAGCGAGACCGTGCCGATCCATCCTCGGGCCGCCGCGCTGCCGTGAAGTTTTAAGCAAATCGTACGGCAACGCGACTCATCGCAGTTTTAGGGTCATTAAATTTGATAAATGATTATATATTTCAGCACTGCGGCTGGAGTTGACTGTCGCACGCGCGCGCGAGAGCGTAATTCTCCGGGATTCGAGCCTGCGATGGCTGAACCGGGCGCCGGCGCGTGGTTTGTTTCATGAATTCGCTCCCGTTGCTAAGGGGATTTCAGCTATTTTCGAACTCGTTCGATCAACGCGGTTCATTGTTAAACTATTCATCGACCCAATCTTGTTCGAAATTTCACGAAATAAATACATTCTGAAATAACCCGATTCATAAATTGCCGGATTTTAGTTAATGGGCTGCCAGATTTTAGCGTGACGTATTTATTATTTAAGCAACTCGAATCAACACGGATCGAATCGCCGATTTATTGAAGCAATGCGCCTACAACGATTTGCCTACAACGTCCATTCATTTAACCAAATCGCCAACGCGAGTACCCAACGCGACCAAATCGCTCATCAAAGCGCTTTGATTCGATTTGCTACGGCAGTGGAGCGTTCAGTGATAGATCAAAAACAAAATGGCGGCTTTTTCAATCGGAGAAAATTCAGGTTCCGGTTGTGGAGAGTAGGGTCATTTATTTAAGGCGATTCGATTTGTATCACGTGACGGTAATCGACGGAGCAAAGCGATTTTATACAAGTTGCTTTAAAAAAACGCCTTAAATAAGGCATTGACTCTTGAGTAGATGACGGTTACAATTAATGGTGTGTTATCCTAATAACAACTGAAAGCGTTCTCACTAGCAAAAAGTTAGTTCCATCTTAGATCTTTCCAATTTGGTTTGATTTTAAACGATCAATTCAGTTCCATACCAAAATTTTGGAACAGAACTGAATACTCTGCAGTATGAATTCAATTGTTAGGCCAAACAAAAAATGTATTCTGTTTCTGGTCAGCGCGCGCGTCGATCAAGAACCCCTGTGTCAAAATTGTTTTTCTGAAATAAAAATCGACTCCGAAATTCGCGCACCATGCGCTAGCGCCAACTAGTCGCCTATGGCGTAAAACGCGAAAGTTTAGTCCATCTATCTATTCATTGCTATTGTCTGATTATGAATGAAAACCAAAAGCATGTTGATATCGATGTCAATTTTGAAAGTGCCGGCTACTATACATCCGTCCGGACTTGTTCCTGTCGACTAATCCATCACACTCGATAGTCAAATGTAGAAAAAAAACTGCATCATTTTGTGCAGAAGGGCCAGAAACAGAATATATTTTTTTTTTGGCCTTAGTGATAACATCCTCTAGCTCTAGTCACTTGTAGCGCAGTGCTCCTCCTCCGTCATCAAGCTGATTAATATAGTTTTCAGATTTCATATAATTCTGTATTGCCTAAAAATAAAGGCTAACAGATTATTATTCATCCGTCTATCGCGTGTGTTACTCGCTGAGTAGCCATTTTAATTTGTTCTGAAAATGTCCTTGAATTTACCATTATTGTAGGAGATATGTGTCCAGATGTAATGATGCACTGCCATCATCAAAATTTTTAAAATGAATAACACCCAGGCACTCATAAATCATTCAATAGATATAACTTCCGGGGAAGAATACTCCTAGCAACATCTTGCGTGTGTAAATGCACACTAATTTGGTCCGTTCCAAATTTGGTACGTTCCAGGTACGGTACTGACCCATTTGGAACTGTCTTTCTAGTAGGCCTAGTTGTGTGAACGTTTTGCATCCGACTCAAAGGATGAAAATATTAAGGCATCAGCCGGTATCAGCCTATACGTTATGCGCATTCATTATTCATATGATTTATTTGTTTTTTCTTTACAGTAACCAGCGTGCGCCACATGTCCAAACATAGCGTAGAAACCGACGAAGAATTCGACGCCCGGTATGAACAGTTTTTTAGTAATCCAAATATCGATGGCTGGGACGTCAGAAGAGGAATGAATGAACTGCAGGTACATGAACTGTATGCCGGAGCTCGATTTTGGAAGTATTCCGAGCATAAACTAGGTTGTTTGTGGCGTTGCTGAAAATTGAAATGAAAATATTTGCATTTTGTTATCTTTTTTCGTAGGGATTTGATTTGGTTCCTGAGCCACGAATTATTGTTGCAGCATTAAAAGCTTGTCGTAGAATAAATGATCATTCACTGGCTGTCAGATATCTGGAAGCTGTTCAGGTATCTATCGAAGTTTTTCTTTTATACTTGACATATGTTGGGGGTAGGTACTGTGGGACCTATCAGAAATTGGTTATGGGTATGTTGTATTTGGATTCAAATTCTATAGAGCTTATTTCTTTTAATGAATTTTCTTCGATAGTAATTATATCCTGGGTTACGCATGTTTTTGTGGAACGAGCCAACTTCTAAGGCAGGATCCAAGGTTTGGTTCCGCAGTTGTGAGTTAAGAGATAAATCAGAGTTAAAATCAGTTCACATTATAACTCATAAGTCAAATCTTAACTGGAACTGCGGAACTGGGTCCTGCAGGTTCTTGAATTGAAACTAGCAACAAGATCAAAAAGCCTGACATTGATAATAGAAGCTTTGGTTTAAAGTCGTTGGTTTTGACAATGTTTGCTGATTTTTAAACCCTTCACTATGTCGTGTTCTACATACCATCTTGTGATCTCTTCTATATTGAATCGTGCCAAAACTGATATCGTCTATTTATATATACTTTAATCGTGCAAATATACTTTATTTCCAGCTACACATTATCAAATAATTTCTGATGTATTCTTATCAGATAATTCACTATATTTTCAGCTCTTTATCTTGTATATAGTGACGTTGAGCATGAAGCCTACTGTACTTTTGGGTATGCCACTATTCTATTTGATGAGTGGCATTGAACAACTCGCAAAATATTGGCGCATTGATGAATTTGATTTCTGAGTTCAAACTTAGATTATGGAATTTCGCTATTGAAGCAGGCTTCGCTCAATTTGGATCAGATGA
This sequence comes from Tubulanus polymorphus, assembly GCF_964204645.1. Classification (NCBI taxonomy): domain Eukaryota; kingdom Metazoa; phylum Nemertea; class Palaeonemertea; order Tubulaniformes; family Tubulanidae; genus Tubulanus; species Tubulanus polymorphus. The sequence continues at coordinate 6,768,432 of NC_134029.1, read as the reverse complement.
ACTCGGATGACCGTTTAACAAGTGCCCTACGACTCCTAAATTCCTTAAAAACTCCTTCTTAACCCGAATATGCTTTTAAAGGTGCCGAAACTCCTTTAATTTGAGCAAAATACCCAAAATTCCTCCAATTATGAGAAATAGGCCATTAGAAATTTTTGTCTAGCTTGTAGTTGTACATTAGACTACGCCTATTAAAATTTGTACAGTTGTGACCAGGATTTTTTCTCCGAAGCAGGTTTACCAATGAAAAACCAAGTTTAGTAGTGTACAGTATAAGATAATGTCGCGATCACATGGAGAAGATTTGGCCCGTGCCTAATTAGATAGTGCGTTCACACGCAAACCATTCACTCGATACTCAACAATGCTCAAACAAAGCGAAGTGGATCATTTTCGGTGCCAGTTGTAATTCAAACGCAATCATTTGCCTGTTGCTATAATAAGGTCCGACGTTTTTGGTCGGGCAAAATTTGGCCCGGACCCATTTGGCACCCGTGTGAACAGTTGTTCCGGGCCAAATTTGGCACGGGCCGAAAATGCTTGTGTGATCGCGGCTTAAGAGTCTGCATACAAAACCACCAAATTAACGATTTTCGGAGATAAATCGTTTACGGGTGACCGATGCCGATTCGGAGTTTACGGACACTTATTCAAAATTTGAAACTTTTCGGAAAACTCCCTATATCTAGGAATGACTGATCTGTACGGACCCTGAATAAGTGAAGTAGTCAGTGAAAAACCCACATAGATTATCTGACGTATCAAATGAATTCTATGAGCCATTTTGCATAACCACCTCTGAATAAGATCTGATTTGAGATGTGATGTACGTATTGTCTTATGGATTGGATAATTTGTCACCGCTTTCTCATTTCAGTTCAAATGCGGAAACCGAAAGAAAGTCATCTGGCCATACATTCTACAGGAGATTACTCCGACCCTCGAAGAGCTCGGAATTTCCACACCCGAACAATTAGGTTACGACAAACCAGAGTTAGCCATGCCCGATGTATTAGACATGCACTAACATAGGTCTGTAAGCTACTGCCATCTAGTTACAAAACGGGGAATTAATAAATATTCAATTGACTAAATACCATATTCTCTCTAATTCTAGGTGTTCTTAGGAGGCGTTGTTTGACGTAGAAGAAGCGCAGTCATTGTTTTTGAATGATACTAACTAACTAATTAAAAGTTTGATGGATACAAGTAAATATAGACAAACACTCAGATATTTGTATTTTATGTACACGTAATTAGAACTGATTTACTAAAAATGTATTCAACCACACATTGCCGTGTTTCTATTGACATATTTATTCTGGGTGTACGTACGTATTGTGTTAGGATCATTTTGTTGAAATAAACATTCTTCCTTTTATTGGAGAATTTTTTGTTGGTTTCTTATGGAATTTTCCGGTATGAAGGTCTTCGGTTCTAGTATTGACTGCTTTAAAAGGATTTATCAACTTGAATTGCTCAGAAACTGCTAAGGAACATCATCTAATCAAATTGAACCATCAGTAGAAACAGTTCATAGCGGTCCTTGAAATAGGAATGGTCAATTCGAGTTTCTACTCCCAAAAAATATCTGAAACTCAGAATAACTTCTCAATCATTCAATTAGATTACGGTAAACCTTGCCTACCTCGGAAAACTGGAACCAGCAAAATAGGTCCGATTTAAGTTCAGGCCGAGTTTGAAGGATAGGAGAATACGCGCGAAAGTTAAGAAAATTATTTCATTTTTGTCCGAGTTGACCATGTGCGGGTAAGGCGAGGGTTACTGAACTATTTTTTTCAAATGGAAACTACTCTCATTTTGGTAAAAACTACGATTACGAGATATCAAGTCTGGTTTGCTTGGATCAGATCGTTACAGAGTTGGAACAAATACACTAAGACAAGCCAGACGCGGAATAAGAAACGATGAGAAGGATGTTAACTGCGTGTTATTCTTGAGTCTGTTAGTACAGCAGTGATCCCGAGGAAACAGCACCACCAATACAGACTCGACAGAGCGGTTGACGTGTCTACTACAGATTGGATAAAATATATCCATATTGGGCTTCATTGTTCGCCAGATTTCCCGATCCTCTCTGATTTTATCTCACCAAACCTGCGTTGGCTATGTTCACATATAGATATGTGATCGGACCTAATCTTTACAATAACCTTTTAAATCGTCGTATAATTTACATAATGAGTGTTAATGATAGGGTATCGTCTGTTGGTATAATGGTCCATCTCCGGTCCGTCTGCGTTAACTCGATGCATAACGCAATCATTGATTCTAATTCATCAAAACTGATGGCGATGATAAGATTAAAATACGACAGATCTGGCACGACGCTCTCCGAATAATTGGCCCAAATCGAATTACGAAACTCGTCGTAATCGCCTGGCGTGTTAATTTTTAATCCAAGTTAAACTCGTTACTCGGTTTCAGGTCCGATGAGACCGGTCTCCAGTGCGATCCGTTCTATCGTGATTTGATCTTTAGCACCGGCTTAGAACGACCAAACGATTCCCCGGAGAGTCCCGCGCAGCGCCCAGTACATATATTTGTCTTGGTTTTTAGTCAATTATGAGGAAGTCGAGTGTTTTTCGGATGGATTTAATGCGATAAACGTTTTCTTTGCGACGATTAACTGGTGATAAATCTTCAGAAATGATCGACCGAATTATCGCTGTTAATTGTCGTCTGGGGATGTGACACCACGCTGACACCGAAGTTAATCTCTGACATTTGAAGAAATATGTATGGTTTAATTTTTTTTCAAGACGTTTTGTATATATTTACATCAATTCCTGGTCAGAGTGATGGTGTATAAGTCGATGTAAACCTCACAGAATATTTCACTAAGTTATACATAAAACTCCAAGAATAAAAAGAGTATTTTGACCCGTGCCAAATCAGGCCGTGATTCGTTCCAGTCGTAAAGGGACAGAATATTCAAACCGATAAACCAAGTGATGGCAACTTTTATCCGAAAAGCTTCCGGGATTTTTTTTAAATTCATGGTAATAAACACCCTCGTATTCGCTAAACTTTGAAGTTGTTCCTATCGGAGTTTTGCGCATGTGTTACGCTTAAGTGTGGGGTTTAAAGGATTTGAAAATCGGTATATTCGACGTGATATCCTCCGATTCAAGTGGCCCTTGATATATTTTAATACGCGTGGGTCGAGAGGCGTTACGGACGGACGAGACATTTGAAAATGACAACTTCTCCATACACAACCAATTATAACCGGGTTCCGCTGAACACTTACAATGAAAAAGAATTTTAATTTTTAATCTCATTCATTGAAGAACCCTTATTCAACCCACTATACCTGCGTTTCTATGGCATTTTGTCAAGTTGATGAATATGCAACACATTACGACTCTGTCGAAATTAAAACGCCATTGTTTCGACGGTTCTGTTTTCGCAGGTGCGATACTAAATTTGAAATCGAAAAACTATAATTTCGTTAATAGAACAATTAGTCTCGAAATATTGTGTGCAAATACGTGTTCGAGAATCGTATCAATTCATTTATCTGATTTTTAGACTAAAATAGGATATAAAACATATCGACCTAGTCGGGAGACCGAATTTAGTAGTTTTACGAGCGACGCACGGTGGCTGAAACTGGGGCATTTTTATGAATTGAAAGTCGTTGGGGGTACGTAATTATGATGCGGGCTATTGCAAAACAACGGTTCCGCTTAGGATATAAAACTGCCATTCCTTCAAGTGGATTTCCATTGTCCCGTTCTGAAATACCATAATAAACCACTCTCCAATATTTATGAAATTTTGTGTTTTATGATTTTTCAGTCGAAGTGAACAGCGGACAATTTTGACCTTTTATGTAATTGACAATAGATATTGGGATTCATTTATTACCATAGTAATTGCCTGCAGAAAAACGCATCTAACTAAATTAATAGGACGCTAATGCAATTTGCTACTCAATAACAGGTATATTATTCGTCTGGTCCGATGGTGCGCGCGACGCGTGGTAGGGTTGATAGCGCGATTGGGCCTCGCGGGACTTATCTCATCACGGTGTAGTGAAAATCACTTGCTAATGTCAGGCCTAATTTCTGATAGCAAATTACTGTATGGAGAAGATTCATCAATTCATCTGGCTTTCAATGCCCAAACGGGCGATTCAGTCTTCCATCAATATCAATCTAGAATTGATAGTTTCCCAAAAATGAAGTGAGTTAATGCCCTGCTGCTGTGCGGGACGATCTGACGGTAATAAATTGAAACGGCGAAGAATAATCTGAACAACATCCCTGAGATATATCGCTCATACCCGTTCACCGTCAGATTGTCATCGACGAAAACACCGCAGATAAATTGCTTTCGCCAGATTTCATCTGCGACATTGATTGTGGAAAATCTCGCGAAATAATGGAAATATGTCGACCGGAGATCAGCTCAGATCGATTACCCCTCCCCCTAACCGAGCAGCCGTGGTTATTAGCCCTAAAAACTCCCAGCGTGAGGTCACCTGACGCAACCGGCAGTTCATTCCTCAAAAGCCACCGAGGGATGGGTCACTTCGAAAGCGTTTGGTTGTGATTTGATTTTTACACAGGAGAAATTGGTTCTTTTTAGACTACTTTTCTATCTAGTACACTAGGAGACGAGCCAGCTGCAAGACGGAAGATCCGATAGTGCATTCTTTCTTTAGGCTCATATTGTAGGCCTACCGGTATTCGTGTTGGTCACGCGTGGACTCGTGCCGGGCACGCGCCCGCACCGGAACCCTCTTTCCGCATGCACCGGCCTTTTTCCGATGTCGTTAGCAAACGTCGTGCACATCTGATTGTATATATTTGCAACAGGTTGGGAAACGCTTCGAAATATTTTCCCAAATAAATATTTAACGAAATACTCCGAGAAACTAGCTTTTATCATGCGATGCCACTGTCTTCGGCATTGTTTATACACGGACACGTTCATTGCAAAAGAAGTTACTCATGCTGCATAACAATATTGGCTGATTTTCTTTCTTTGCGAAAGAGATTAATAAATAATATATGGCGATCATAATATGTGGCAATAAGTTGATGTTTTCACTATCAATTATTTATCGACGTTGTAGACATTCAATTTTAGTAATAGTCGCGCGCTCAAAAAAGAAGCTGCGCAGTGAATACATCGCTAACACGTCACGTGATCACTGGACGACAATGATAGCGGAAATAGATATTTTGATACTTCGTGCACCTGTTACATGCATTCATTCATTCATTTATCTGCATGGGTATTGAATTGGTGTCTCGAACGAATGGTTTTACGATTTACTATTCATTTCCGAAGGAATGGAATGATTGAAAAAAATAACGTAAGGTTAAAAAAATAATACCTTGTTTCTCCTGATCGGCCGGGTCATTGTGTAAAATGCAATACATTTTAAAATCAGTTTCTATAGCTGTCAGGTCTGTTATTGTTAGCTTGATCATGGTTTTTGATGAAGTAATGTATAGTATGGATAGGCGGCCGCCGGGTAGACTTAAAGTTGAGCAGAAATGAGAACCAGGTTATTAATTACAGGTTGTTAATTTTTTAGCCTTACCAGCAGATGGGCGTATATTAATGGCGAAATTGGACAGATATTCGAAAAAGTCGCGTTCACGGTTTGTACTATATGCTTGAGATAAAACGGAGAGTCTTCAGCTGAAATTCGATTGCCGTCTGCCCTTTTCCCTTTTGATTTTGTGGGAATAAAATTCTGTTCAGTCTGAAAAGCGGACAACAACAACAACGGAAGATCGAAATGGAAAGTCTTCGGACAATAGTGACAGGGTGTCGAGCGGCGAATCGACGCCATTAATATATTCATCAACTCCGTCATTTGCGAACAATGTCAAGAAACGTGTTGATTGTTACGGGTTTGAGATAAGTATTAATGATGGTCAAGAGACGCGCGGCACGAGCCTGAAAGCAAAACAATCGCTTAATAACTCTTTATTTGAGCAATAAAAGCCGACGAATGAATATTTGAAAAGCCTCATGGAATTCGTACGCGTCGCTGTTTTCTTTTTCATAATCCGCTATCCCGCGAAGCGTCATTGAATATGCGCGGTATTCACACGGCCAACCACAGTATTCTAGAGACCTCATTAATTAGATGAAATATATAATGTGTATTTGTGTGTTTGTACGTATTTAAGACGTTACGTATAAACTTAACGAACGCATAGTGAAACAAAATGATAAGGCACTTCTATCCAATCCAGGGCCTATCATTTGAATTTTTCTTTTTTTTTGGGGGGGGGGTGTGCAGAGAATCCCGATAATGGGCAGTTCTATTGCTTATGTAAAATAGTATTTGCGAAAATGGCACTTAAAAATATTTCAAAATTTCCTAAACAGAACCACTCTGCACCCCACAAGGAACGGCCCGAATAATCCAGAATCATAGTGGGACACATGAATGTGATTGTCATCTGATTTTCTGGTGACGCGTTTTGTGTCTTCTGGTGGAAGTTGTATAGTAAAATGCAGTTGCTTTTTTTCTAAACAGAGCATCGAACGCGTATTCCACTTTGGATGGCCACGAACGTTATAAATCGATACGCAAATATTTCAGAGGATACAGAGGATTACGGAAGGATTTTTGGAATGAACAGAAGTTTTCTTCGATATGAGTTTTACAATGTTTTATTACGGCGTAATGAATTTGATCACATCCACGCAGCTTTGATGGAAAAAACAATGCAGAACCTTGATAACATCCAGAACAGAACTTAAAAAACCCGCCAACTATACATTTTGTTTATGTTTCGATAATCTCCCCTCAGAGAGCGAAATTATTGGCTGGCAATCACTGGAATTCTGTTCGCCGCCTCTTACCAGTTCGGCGAACGATTGTTATTGGTGGAATCAGCTGAAGCGAATTACTAATTAGAAAACCAGTTATCCCTCGTGTCAGTCTTCTCGCCATCCAATAGCAACACGATTTTCGATTGTAATAATACCACGACCTATTATACTATTATCCACCGTGGCGAGTTTTAAGACCGGTTTCTAAATACTTTCTTCAATTTTTAAGCAGCCACTGTGTGCCGCGTTAATAATTATCCCCTTTCCACGGTTGCCGCGGCGTTAAAAAGACCATCTCATCTCATCTCTTCTCGTCTGCTTCGAGAGGAAATCAAGCGCGCACGTGCTTTCGCGAACAGTCACAATGATGCACGGTATGAGCCGAAATATGAACATGTCCTCCTACGGGCTGTATCACCCGCACCAGGTAAGAATTTCAAAATATTCCATATCGATGTGTATATATATATATTTGTATAAAAAATGGATTATTTTGCTACGCTCTTGATATCAGGTTTCATCGATTGCCATTTAATTTTCATGGGCCTGTTATTTATTCACGTATCCGTTGGATGTTGTTCGTTGGGTAAATAATTTAGGGTCCCGACGGCAACACACGACATACGCCGAACACGGTTAAGAGCTTACTAAATTTTTGAACATTATTCGCAATAAATTAGCGCACGGTTCTCCTGGCCATTTTAGTAGAAATCTAGCTTTCGAACGGGATTGTATTTGGATACCGTCTCGACGATGGTGACGTCCTTTCGTTTAATTCTAAAAATTGGTAAGTGTAAAAGTCTTGTAAAAAGCGGTCGGAAGATATTGGTCCTAGTTTTTCAATTACGTAACGCATAATGCATATATAAATGAGGTTGCTACTTGTTATACGGAGCGATAATGGCGACTATACTTGACGTAAATCTAATATGAATCAACTCCTGGTCGAAGGAAAACTGTCTGTGGTAAATGTCTATAAAATAAATGAATTAGACCTGAAAGTTTAGCCCACAAGTCGAAAATGCGAATCCAATCGGTATAGAAGTTTTTGTTGTCAAATTTAACCAGGAGAGCCTCTTTTAGCCGGACTTACGACATCTACGTATGATATTTGTTGAACTTTCCGATGAGGGTTTAGAATAAAATGAGTTATCTATGTTGCAAATAACCAGCTTTTCTCGACTGAATTATTACATTAACACGTAATTTGAATATATATAAATTAAAGTGCGGCATAATGAAAAATACAATGATTTTTGGAATTAAAAAAAAACATTCAAACGTTTCTTTTTCACTATTCTGATATTTTCAAAAATGTCAGTTTTTCAATCACAGGGATTTGTCGATGAAAGTGATCCAGTCGGGGAATCGAAAAACACAAAAATGTGAATGCTATCATATGTGAAATATATGTATAGATTTGGCTGCGACTTCATGAATTTACGGCGTGAAAACCCCGCTTTCGTTTCAACATATTTGAAAAGCGCGTTTGGTTTTATCTATGTGATAGAAATAAATAAGTTTTATCGTTAACGGAAATTGAAGTGCTGTCAACTCGTATACGGATGCTCGCGCAACTCTATAGAAACACCACTAGTCATATCACATTTGCGTTTACAATGAAAGGATTGTTTATAAAATATTCAAACGATTTTCGTTGCACGCGGAATCCCATTGCGACTATCAATGTGTTTGGCCAAATATCGACGTCGCTTATTCGTCAACGCTACAGTGACCACAATCATCGGCATAATCATAATAGCGATATATCCACTACGCGGAAAACCATTAAAACAAACTAATTATATGTATGTATCGAGGCCGTACTTCAATGGTTGGCCTCTTGTATGCGGCAAATCTTTATTGAGCTATTTCGAAATTTCGAAATCGTTTACATTCCCTACGCTTTGAAATGTGAACTATTGCCAGCCTTGCGTATAGCGATATTGATATTGATGTATAATCGCATGAAGACTTCGAATTTTCGGTTAGTCCGAGGAGTTCGGGAGAATATGATAGATTTGATTTTCAAGTCACGTGTGCTCAGGCGGTGACTTGGCGTGACTGGGTATTACCTTGTGAACATATGGCGACGTTATGGTGCGCGATTCCTGTCGTTCTCACTCCGTTCTACCTGAATGCGTTTCGTTCCCCGACTGCAGGCGGTGTCAGAAACTGTGTTCGCGGAAAATCCGACCAAATCGACACCATGAAATTGCAATATGTTCACTTTCTTTTAAATCATTATAGTTTCGAGTTACACGGTAGATTTACACGTGGGCATATGGTGCGGCGATTTTGACGCGGGTCCCGGTAAAAAGGCGCACGCGCGGTGTAAATAGAGAAATTCTAGCGAACAGGTGGCATTAACCATAGCGGGTTAGCCAATCATCCTTCTCGTCGAATTGATTTCATTAGCTCGTTGCGAGTTGATGTTGTGACAATTTAAGTATAAGCTATCACCCTCGGGAATTGTTTAATATCGTGGAACAACAAGCTTTCTAATTAGATCGCCAATAGCTGCACGCCAGTCTCCAACATCGCCATCAATTTTACGAGTTCCAGCCCCCATCCCTTATGGTTATATGTACGCGGAAGCCGGGGAATAAACCTGGTTGAATTGTTTCTTTGCAAAATAAATCAGCAACAGTTTGAATGAAAAATTTTTCCATCTCTAGTATAGCGTTGTAATAAATTGCTTTTCATTGATTAGTACAATTTAATTCCATCCGTTACCAATTGATAATAAAAGTGTATACGCCTGAGTGATTTCCGAGTCAATAATTCTGCAATGCGTAAATTTTTTACCGTAATCCTTACAATATACAATCATTTTCAACGTACGCCTGCATTCATTTTCAAATTTTTTCCCATAGACAATCGTCGTTTATTTAGCGTATTCCATCGGTTTAGCTCAATTATCTCGTACACTATGGAATATCAACATTTCAGGTTGACTATTGTTGTTACGACAATGAAATGCGTGTTTTTCTATTAGACAGGGCAGCTCGTTCTGTGTAAGCACGTCCGACCACAATGCAAACTGCATCACCTACCCAACGTATCTTTTTTTAAATCCTCAAGTAGGGATGAATTAGGGATACTAATGCATTTGGTGTGGCCCTAACAAACCCACCACACCTACCGCCAACGAAGCAAGGGGTTTGATTTTGAAATCGAAAATCAAAGTAAAGAATGATATAGACGAATAGTTGGTCGGCATTTCATTTGAATCGAAGTACATTATTGTAAATTTCGGTTTCGGTTTTAGGTGAACGATTTTCTTTCCATCCAGCCTGAACTGGTAAGCAAATGGCGTGTGTTTATCTTGTAGATACCTGATTTAATACATCGATATTCGGAAGTAACTATAAGGGAGGGAAGATCATTGATCATTCGAAAAAGATTTGCTATCCTTTCCTTTTTATATTCTTTCTCACATAAGCTTACATGCATATTACTTTCCTCTTCGCATTGGGTTTGTAGAAATACAATATGTAAAACCGACACATAAGACTTGACGTTGAAATGAAATTGATTCTTGCCTCAACCGAAATTAGAATTACCGATTTGCCTTAAAAAGAAACATAATCACGCAATGGATATGAGAATACAAACAGATGTCCCGAAATGCATATCCGTCGCTAGGTGGTGCCACCACGCGCAGGGCACGTGAACGGACATCTCAAAACATTGGTCGCTACCGACGCCTAACTCGGTTGGATACGCGCCAATCACTTGAATCACGAGCCGAAAAATATTATCTATTATTTCACAATAGCAAGTCAAGTACTAATTTCGAGCCTTTGTTTAAGCAGCTATTGGCTACCAGGTAAAAACATATGCCGACGTAGATATTTTCCCACAAATTTCTAAGCCGCTCTCGTGTGTAAACGTTCTGAATGAATGGAAGTTCCATGATTTGATTTCATTCTCCGCTCCGATCTTATCTTCTAAATTAAATCGTCGACTTGTTTACAAAAGAGTAAATAAAAAACAAAAGCGGACGAAGAAAAAAAACAAGTACAATTCTCAGCGGCATGGCGCTTAGGACTCTATAGATTTGCGAGTCGGGCTTGTGGAAAACCTGGGCGCCGCTTTCTGTGAAATGAAGCCCCGATGACTGGTGTTTCTTTGTTTAGGGTTTTTAATGAAAAGCCGACGACCGCCGACAGCTCGGTTGATGATGATGATAATGAATATTTTATCGGCGGCGATTCATCCTATTGTGGCATTAACTTTACATTAATACATCGTATACACGCCATGTTCCCAGCTTCGTTAGCGCATTGACGTATTAAACGTCCATGACCGGCGTAATATTCCATATGCCAAATAAAGATATCATCTTGATATCGTTACATTAATTTTTCTATATATGTATATTTCACGTATTCTCCTATCCCTCATAGCAATATTTCTGGCATTTCACACGTCTGGTCCAGAGATCCATTTTCAGTATATTCATCGTAGTATATACAACTGATTTTCTAACAAATAAACTATCAATGTATGCTTCATTTGGTTACATTTTTGCATCATACGAAATGTGCCTATCGAAATGGATTTTCCAACATTAAAAAGCCAACATATTCCTGAATTGGGATAAATGATATTTTGCTTTCTGGTTGTCTTTTAGAGAGAAATAAACACACATTTTATGAATCATTGTCGATGATGTGTTAATTCGACGACAAACCCCACGCCACGATGCTTCGGGCTTACAATTCATTTCTTACGTTTGATTAATTAACGCTTTCTCTCTGTCTATTCTAATCGAGTGCCTTTAACGCCTTTTGGTTGCGATGTCGCGATGATGATTTAAGACCGGTTCGGATATGGGTTCGGTTAGAAACCTTCGGAGAGTCGGACGCTGTTTTAAGCGTTGACAATTAGCGCTTCACGCGGCGACGCGTTCAGGCGAAAGCTTTCTAACAGAATCGGGGTCAATCCGCCGGAAAATGATGAATTTCCGCCTATTATCCGAGCGAAATGAAGCCGAAGAAATACCAATTGTAATCGTATCTCACTTGAAATGGGCGAAAAGTGGAAACGCGTTAAATAAGCGGTCATTATTTAGTCGTCAGACGACACTCCATTTGTCGTCGACAGGACGGCCATCAATATCTCGGCGATTAACTTCCCAATTCACCGCCCGCTCAACAACGCACCCATATAAAACATTTTAAATCGATAGATATATTTTTATTTCAAATCATCGCGCTTTTTTCTATTATGAATTCTATGATTAATAGCACGCCTTCTGTCGATTAGAAAGCTTAAATTTCTGAAATAATGATAGAAGTAGATTGCCGTTTTAATGAGAGCGGCAAGTCGACAAAAGAAAATATTTTCAACATCATCTTCATTATCACGTACGAAATGGCCTGGCGAGGCCTATAGGTATCCGGCTCATTTTGCAATATCAGCAATAAGGTGACAGAGGTTTTCGAATTACGATGCTCTCAAAATATATCAGATGTAAAAAGTAGTATATACACGAAAGAAATTTTAGTAACATATTCGTTCATTGGGTATTCGATTAGTAAATTATATGATTTCGTGCGATTAGTTGAATTTTCATTCGAGGAATATTTCGGAATGCGATGCGTAGTTATTTTCGGCGGAGTGAATTAACGGTAAATTAGCGGAAAAGCGTTGATTTTCTGTGTAAATAGTCACGGTAGAGAAACGACATGGTTGGCGTATGAATAATGAAAAACTGGTACACAACTTACGATTATCCCGCATGTAAAATTCATACCAAATATTTGTCGTGCTATGGCGCCGTAGTTAAGCGCGAAAGCGTAAGGGTATTAGCCTACTCCACCAGACAGATAAATACACATGGATATTACAGTTCTAGTCTAGTAATTTCTTTCTTCCGCGTCATGTAAAGCAACTTTTTTTCTTATTTTTGATCTTAATATAGGGATTGCCCCTGTTTTCTAGTTGATAGGTAGATTTCGTTTGACTTTTCTGATTTGGTGTCCCTTAAAAACCCACCACACCTGCTGGGAACGAAACAGTGGGTTTGATTTGGAAATCGGAAATCGAAGTACAAATATAGTTGTGTGATCGGCGGTCGAAATTACAAATTTTTTTGTTTAAATCGAAGTTTTAACAAATGTTTTTACTTCAATTCGAATGCAAATGATTATCGCTTTATTCCGTTTCATTTTTATTCCAGTTCGTATTTCGCGATTTTTCGTTTGTTTTGGCTGTTTTTCTTAATTCTGCACACGACATTTTTATCACCTGAGCGGTGCTTTTTTTCTCATTTCAAAAAGGCGTTCTTTTAAGAGACTTGAATTGCCTCTATTCGCGCTTCTGTTCGCCGACATTAACCATTAATGCGATGTCAACGTCGTGACAAGATTTAATCTGAAACAACTACGTCAAGATCGGCCCGGATTTCGCCAGGTTTTCTATTGATCTGCCTGTAATTAAAAGCTTGTATCCACTGCTCTGGGAGTGATAGGTAGCCGGCCATGACGGAGCGCCAAGAAAACGGCTCCGAGACTAGAATAATGCCTGATTCGCTGACACCTTACCCATTAGTGATCGCAAACTCGCCTTCTGTCCGCTCAGTCATGGGTTCATCCGTGCAAAAACACTCTACTGTCCTATCATACTAACTTTACAGCCTATTATTCACGATCGGATTTCTCAATCATTGTAAATTCTCAGGAAGCAGAGATGTTCGGGTAGTTGATAAAGAACGCGATTATGAACAAAGGGTTCGGTAAAATTCCGAATATAAGGATATCTTGAATATAAGGGTGAATGATAATGTTGCAGAAATGCCTGCTCATAATTTTCAGAACTTAAAACGTCCTCTTTGCGGGGCTTAAAATTTGTACTCGAAATTGGTCGCACGAGCAGGTGGTTAACGCGAGCGCTGCTTTTGGGGAATTTAGCTTTTCCGATCTCAAAGTTTATCTCCCGCTGAGTTTTATGTTACGGAATCCTCAGTCGCCTGTTGTCCGATCGGGCGCGTGCTCCGGGGTTAAATTCTTTCCGCACCTGCGTCTTACAATGTCCGGCGCTCGTTCCTGGGGTGGAAGGAAGGCATTTTTCCCGTGAGATGTCGTGTGGCTTCGCGTGTTCCGCGGACAAGTCCATAGTAACGCGTGCGTGCCTTACACGCCATAGAAGGCGCATCCTTTTGTTTTTATCGGCCGGCCAGGGGGCTGCGGTCACCTTGTACATCGGATAAACATTTGTCCGGAAAATCATAATAGGTTATAATAGGTAATAATAATGCAAAATAGACTCCCATCACGACAATTGGTCTTTAACATTTACATAACAAAGTTGGGAACAATCGCGGGATTTAACGGCTGGTTAGTTACCAAAAGAGCGCACGTGTCCGTATCCGGAGCGCACCGTAAGCGAGCTCTCACTTTCTTTCAGACGGCGCGCGACGGCGTCCGCATTTCAGGCTGGTTCGTTCCCAGGATGATATTTAAGCGACTGATGAAAACCGCCAAAGCACTTTGAATTTACGCGATCTACATGTTTTTTTCGATGTAGGTGAATTCTTCGAGACAATTGTGTTTTGTTCGACATTTTCAAATACGGATATCGAAATGTAGGATAATATCAAAGAATAAAGATGATAATCGAAATTCTAGAATATTTAAAAAAAAATAGTCTTACAATAGTAAGACTAGTTTATCTAAAAACTTGCAGATAGCCTTTAAAAAACATCCGTGTATGGTGGTCTTGGCCAAATACATTTGCTTAGGGTGGTATGGTAATGGTGACCGGAAGTATCTTAATGTCAGGATTCGCAAAGTTTAACGTCAAATTAAGACGAACAATCTTTTGCTTTTTTCGTTTGGCTCGTTGATCAAACCAGGGTTCCGCTTATTATACATAAAACAAGAAATAAAACAATTTGGCTTCCATGGTAACGAAGGTGAGAGCTCGACTATGAAATCATTGGATTATTGAATGATGTCGAAATAGTTATAATGTGTCAATTCAGGTGGAGGATCAATATATCCCAGCTGCTGAATCTAGAAATTATCCCATCCAGCCGCACGGAGACGACTTGACGAGGTGGCGAAGCAAACACCAGAATGTCAACTAGTCTCCCTGCCGCGCTGATGCTGAACTTGCTCATTGCAGCGAAATCATCCGAGCCAGTTTGTTACAATTTACCGGCCAAATAGAATTCTGGCTCAATCTAGTTTTAATTTGAAATTATGATGATATACCCTACAAAAGCGGCTGTTTTTTTTTAATTTCGAGTCCACCACCGCGGAATTTCATCAACAAGATTAAGCCCGACAGCGTTTTTTAATTTGAGCTTTAAACTAGACTCCAAAATTGTTTATTAAACCCACAAAATGATATATACGTGCTTCAACATCGGATACTCAGCCGAGTTATTGAATAATAGATGATATCGAAGGTATTAAAACAGTATGGATGTATGTGTCGACTGTAATCTGTAATAGAAGTGCGATGCACTTTATCGAATAAACTTTAGATAAATGTCCATCATGATTCCTCTATGAAAAGTGTAACTTTTGAAAAAGCTATACCCGGGCGCTGAAAACATTAGAAAACTATAGTTCGATCAGTGTTGGCGATATTTTATGCATTACACGCCATACTTTTACAGATTGTGAAGAAAAAAGTTTCATATTTCTGTGTTTTTTGAAAAAGCAGCGGTTCAATCACGCAAAATACCAAACCTCGTGTGAATGCCTGGAAAGTTATCATACGCAGTTTTTTGTACAATGTGATTATGAATTCATTACGCAAAGTAAGGGAATGTCTAGCAGGCGTTCATATTGATGACAAAACATGAAAAAAGATGCCGAGGGTTTCAGCTTCAAAGTTTCCGGTAGAAGGCGGCTCGAAAAAGCCGGTTACCAGTAAGCTGACACGCTCGCGTGGAGGCACAACCACTAAACCGCAAATCCGAACTTGAAACAAAACCCGTATCGAATACACACGTATCCTCTGTCGTCGCGGGCAGCAAAATAACGCTCACTTCGCTCGGCAATGCTCGGCAAATTTAAAGAATCGACTGCTCGAATAGAAATTCGGTCCACACCGCTGAAAGGATTAGCGCATTTTCTCTTTTTAAAGATCCGATCATTCGCCGTGAAATCTGACGACGCCTTTCGAGCTGCGTAACCGCATCGTATTCAACCGGAGAACAGAGTCGAAAAAGAAAATTTCCCAAGGGCGTTCAACGGCAATAATAAGAAACTACAAGGGACGTTTTTCAACACCAAAATTATTGCGATGCGGTATTATACTTTTCATTTCACGTAGCGTCGATGTTGATCTGTTACCTCCTGGGACCGAACGCGATCGTGTATTCCTTCTTAACGTTTATAGAGTGGATGGACATTTGTTCTTTTTTCTACTGCAGTTTTTCGAATATCAGTCATTATCTTTAGACCAGCATCGAGTTTCACATGTTCTACTTGCTTTTAACCAAGATATACGAAGTCTTATTTTCGTTTTGTTCAGTTTTTGTTTCTCGTTTCTGATGATGGCGATGAATTCGAGAGAGTGGAAAAACCTGGAAATACACTTTATCCATCAGTACTCGGGTTGGCCTATCAATTCCCAGATACTGACAGAAATGTAGCCTCGAGTGGGCAACATCTAGTCGCTAAATTCATGTTCCTCGATTTTCACTTTACTCGATAACAACGGGGCCTCTCAACGCTGGCTAATTAATAAGTGCGCACAAGTGGACCCTCCATCCGCAAATACTTACAAAACCAATATCCTCAACGACCATAAACGTTTCCCCATAAGTATCGGAAAACCACGCCGGCATCGCAAAATTTCCAACACTTTTTTGAAACGCCATTTTAAGAGGGAACCATTAAACAAACTACACTTTTGCTTTAACGGAACCCTACAGCTCGTTGCGCTAGCTAACATCGATCCAGGAGGACCACTGAAATATTTTCACGCGCATCGATATCAAGATTGAATGTCACTCGTAGATCCAGACATAAGTTATCCATTTGGGGCAATCGTTTAACATAAAGATTTCTGAGGGAAAATGATCCTCCGGTCAATTACCGCTCTAGGTTTCTTTCTTCTGTTTGCGTTTCTTTTGAAAAGTCGAGATCAACCTCTTCAAAAACTAATCCATTCATTCATTCAGTCGCCCACTATCTTTTAACAACCATAAGGGGATTGAATGAATCTAACTCAGTGAAAAAAAACGATCTCTGCTTCCAAATACAATCGCTTAGATCACTATCATTCTCTACAACAATGCATTTAGGTGAATATTGCTTGAACACAAAGGTTTGGGAACATTGTTGAGATGGGTCGCTCAGCCGATTACGTTTGCTGCCAATTTTGTCAATACGCGGTGTGGTTCTAATCATCTGACTGGAAAAAGTTAGCTGGATAAGTATAGAAACAAAATAATCTAATCTGGTGTTTCGTTTTTAGCTGAGTCGGGCCATTCAAGAATTCACATTTGCAGTTTTGGAATTAGAGTTATTCCCATCAATAAGAATAATGTAGTGTTCAAGTCTTTTTCAGGAAGTAACACGCAATGATTGTTTTGTTGATAACCTTGTAATATCGTAAAGTCAATGTGATATTGTTTCAAAACACATGTTGTATTCAAAGTCATTTCTCACCAGACTGCGGGCGTACCGGTGGATTCAAAAATAATCATCCACAAAACATGACACGCTCTCTAGGTCATTTAGGTCGAAAACGGTTGATGTTGATGTCAAAGCCTAGCGCGCACAGCGGGACACAAACACGATACAGATACTCCTTTCTGGTTTGTAGCATGACCGTGTGCGTTGCTCCGAAACACGAAACACGGTGGTTTACCAAAACACTGTTTCGGCGCAATGCACGCAGCCATGAAACAGGCCAGAAAAGCATTTCGATTTCGTGTGTTTTAGGACGTTTTATGTCTTGCTGTGCGCGTTAAGCTTTTTAACTTCGGGATTCTGGTCACGGGGAACATTTTGATTAACAAACTGTACAGGTAACCAGATGTAGTTTCATTCGGAACCGATTATCTCCCCAATCTTCAAAACAACGGGATAACCTAACCTGAAATGCTGCTGTAAAATTCTCGCAGCAGTTTTCACAGGCTTTACTTATATCATACCATACAAATCGTACTTCGTGCGCATGAACGATCCACCGGAATCGTTCAATTCCAGTGAAACAATAGTTCCAACAGGAGAGCAAAACTCATTAACTTTTCATAGCCTATATGCGACATGTTCTCGGTTGCTTTGATGTCATTCGCCGGATCGATAGAAACGGACTTAGTTTCGATGAATGCGGAGCACGAAACTCCACGGACAGGGTCCGGCCACGAACAATTGCATTCTACGGAAGTAGATCTGCTTATTATGGTTTGATTGTATTGGAAACGCGTAGTAACTTAGTTTTCGAAACTTCGTATCGATTAGCACCATTGAAAACCCCAGCGACTTTGACTTGTGTACTCCATAAAACTAACTTAAAGCAAATGACACATATCTTGGCTTTTCAGTACGCCTGATGATGGCTAATAGTCTTTAGACGAAATGTTGCTCGAAATTTATTTCTTCAATTATTGTTGCATCTCTCGTATGTTTTTCATTCATACGCAGTCTCTAAAACCAATTTTACTTGTTATTTTGATATTTTGCGAAATTATTTTCAACTGCAATCAAAAATTAATTGCGTATGATACCTCTCTCTCTCTCTCCCTCTCTCCCTCTCTCCCTCTCTCCCTCTCTCCCTCTCTCCCTCTCTCCCTCTCTCCCTCTCTCCCTCTCTCCCTCTCTCCCTCTCTCCCTCTCTCCCTCTCTCCCTCTCTCCCTCTCTCCCTCTCTCCCTCTCTCCCTCTCTCCCTCTCTCCCTCTCTCCCTCTCTCCCTCTCTCCCTCTCTCCCTCTCTCCCCCTCTCTCTCTCTCTCTCTCTCACTCTCTCTCTCTCTCTCTCTCTCTCTCTCTTCAGGTTGACCTTTGATTAATTTTAATTTACGCCGATCCTAGGACATGGTCAGCGGACAATATTCATAAACAGGTTCTTTGATCTTGGCGCGGTGTGAGAGTGCGACTCGAAGGTGCCGACGCTTGTCTCCCGTTCGATTCGGACGCTACTAATTTTCATGTCCAGTTTCACATTTGGTGTTTATTCACGAGTATATACTACATGCGAGGGTGGTCGGTATATTAGCTTTGATCCCGCGGGCGGTGGCTGTGTCCGAAGTAGCATATGTTTCATCGTAAAACAAACATGAACAAACTAAGTTTCTGCGGAGGCGTTGCTCAAGTAATGTTATACTTCGTTAGATTGTATTTCGATTTAGACAAATAATTCCCGATCACATTACCGATCACCGATCACATTACTATCTGTACTTCGATTTCCGATTTCAAAATCGGACCCCCTGTTTCACTCCGGGCAGGTGAGATGGGTTTGTAAGGGACTTCAAAACCAAAATCAAACGAAATCTTCCCAATTAAAACATAGCAATCAATAGTCAATCACTATTTTAAGATAGAAAATTTGAAAATACATCTTGAAAATCTCGATGGCGTCCGTTCAATTTCTCGTAAAAAACTAACGTGAATTTAAGTCATCTTGCCGGTTTTTATATTGACTTATTTCTTATTTAGTCTCGGAATTCTATCTATATTCATATTAATAAATACAATCAGTGATCATTACGTTATTCCCAGCCGGTACTTTACGCATATTTCTTTGTTGTTTGGCCGCAAAGCAGATGACTTTTATTAGATATCCGACACATTTATTTGGACACAATTGATTTGATCTGAGACTTGTCCTCCGGTGATAAAAACTTCATCGCGAATGAGAACGACAGAATAACGTGGTGAAAATTCTATCTTGCATTCTGATTTTATGGTCTGTTTTATGGCTTTCAAGTGAGCCATCGACGGCTATTTAGTGAGTCATTTCTGACGGAAATTTACCGGTGGCCGTCATCGCGAAATCGACTGAGCAGAAAATGATGCGAAAACTAACTGCAGGCTGCTTGTTATTCGCGGCTTGGCCTAGCCAGAGTTGCTCAGTCGAAAAGTTGATAACTAATGTTGTCACCTGGGAGCCAATCGACGACAAATTAAGATCGGCATTACGAGAGTAAAAGATTTGTAATGCTTGAAAGATTTGATGATCGTAGGAAAGATGATCTGCGAAAAAGATTTACACAAATTGCACTGGAATCTTGACATTTTATGGCAAAAAGTCTCAACCAATGTATCTTAATTATGATAAAATTTATGTTTTTATTCTATTTTTCCGACGTTTTAGGAACGAATAGAAAAAATGAAATTAATTTTTCATTTCTAAAGGTTTCGGTATCATTGTCAATTGCTTGCTGATCGTGTGAAAATCGAGGTGCTTTTCAGGGCCGGAACTGGTGTTGAAATTAAACGGGGCGCAATTAGAACGGGTTTTTATTAACCGAAATACAAACAAATAGAATTACGGTGTGAGCGCGCGCGGCACCGATCAAAAAGCACCTAGGTATCACCGGCACGAGCAGGAGTAACGACTGTTGTAACAATATCGGCCATTTTTTCGCATTGATGTCTGCTCTTAGGCACGTGACCCGCACTTTGTTGTCGTACTCATATATAAACAAACTTTGATTGCCATGCGCACGGATATCGTCATTTCGACCGATGAAAAAGCAATTAATCGTAGAAAATGATTCCGCAAATTGATTGGTTCGAAGCCAATTAGAATCGTTACCATTTATCTTCCTATTATTTCACGTGATCCTCCGTATTGTGAATTAGGATAGTCATTATGTCATCTGTCGGTAAAAACTACTATCCATTAAGTTGAAAAATGATAAAATCCAAACAATTAACCAGAAGGATCTCTTCATAGAAAAAACAACGATATATAATAATTATTTTCAGGGGCGGAAAAAGGGGTCACACTACTTACTTGGGTCACTACTTATACATGGGGGTCTGAGCACTTTCCTGGTTGAAGTTAGGAATGAAATATGTTCACAATTTCACTATTTTCTATAATGGTGATCCGCCACTGTTATTATTATAGTTTCTAAGAATTTTCGATGACCTTTTACCGAAAAATGCTAACACGTATCTTAAATACACTTATTCTAACCGTATCGAACTAATGGTACTGTTGATACAGAATTTATGAAAAGTTATAGGTTTATCAAGTTTTAGAAATAGTTGGTTTGATTGTTGGTTGTCGCCTCGAATTAACTTAAACGTTGTAATGAAAATGTGTGTATTTTGTTGTCGACGCGCATATATACAAAGATGATGCATGCCAATGAATCGGAATCATAACTCGAAAGTGCCGAGGGTATAATTGACTCCGGATTGCGCAAAGCTTAAAAATGCATACAATAGATAAACATGCATGAATAAAACAGCAAGATCAGTTAGATTTAGCGCTATGTCGGCGATGTTTCTCGCGCGCGAGAAAATGATAAATAAAATATGCCCTGTTTGCGGATACATGAATTATAGATCTTTTGTGTACGGTTATCTTCATTTAAGCACGTCCATACGTGGCCACATACACACCGAAACTTGTTACAGTTTCTAGTTATAGAAATACGTTCGCAACGAAACCAGATGACCGGCACGTCATGGTTAAAAGAGCGCAGGTGATATTACTAACACCATCTTTATTAATTAACGCGGGTCGGTAGTATAACGAAATGGAAAATGCACACTGCAAATACCTTTAAATCTTAAATTCACGCGTGAAATATCTTCTGCTACTCTAGTATCATATATGAAGTAAACAAAAATGCAAAGCATATGCCATGTTAATATGGTACATATTTATTAAGATGGACGTAAAATATCTTTTCAATCACAAATTTTGGGTAATTTAAGTTGTTGGCACAAATATTTACGTTTACCCGATTTGTACTAACGAACCGAAATAATCTTACCGATCATCGGAGCACGCTTTGTTTCCTTCAAATTTTTATTTGAAATGGGTTTTTTGTCTCTCCACGACGAAAAAAAGACGGATGCCGTCTTGTGGTGCGCGCAGAAAAAAGACTATTGCGACAAACGCAAATCGATCGCATCTGAAATATTTATGAAGAATTTGATCCTGTCGTTTGTGCTTTTTACCTGGTCGGGTGGAGGTACCTGAAAGCTGAAGCGAACTTCTCTGAAATCGGATGCCGATCGCCGTCAAGTAGCTGCATTCTATTGACTGAGAATTATCAAGTGTATAAGTATAAAGCCAATAACATAATCTACATGTCCCCGTCAGATGCATTTCTGCCTTAAGTCAAGCTCACTTAGTTTATACAACTACTTGCTAAGTTTGTCAACACGAGTCCCTGTGAATGAAACATATTTGTTGGTCAAATACGTTCTAAAAACAAACACCAGCCGGAGGAAAAGAGCTCTCGGAAAGTTTGTCCGGTCTTCGAGTTCAATTGTAGTTCTATTGTTATGGAACATGTGGGCTTTGTTCGGCGACGGGATATTCTGAAATCGACAAAAAGTGAAATGTAAAGAAAGTTGTTTATATTTTACTGGTGGGACAAATGCCGTCTGCGAGGATTCCAGTTCGGAAAATATAGATGTGCAGCGTTGCCACCACCTGGATAGATTTCATGTTTCAGGTGCAATGTTTACTGCAGTAATGTCGTTCGGCCGTGCACGAGGCCAAAACGCTGCTAAACGCGTTGCCAGCTCGTCATCAAAAATCATATAATTTCAAAACAAATATCCCGGACGGAACTTGCAGCTTCTGCGCTGCTTCGTTTTCCCATACTCGCACTTGAGCGGAGTATTTCTTATTATGCGTCTCTTACGGCTCGAAAAGGCTGGTCGTCGATTGTCATTAAAAATTAAGCGCGCTGATTGGTTGGTACTAAGTTATGGCGCCGTCACGTGACTCGCTCAAAGAGAGAACAGGTGTGCGAGAATAAATGAAAGCGCGGCGTGAGTTGTGGAGTAGTCACAGTCAACGACTAGCTATCATTCTGACAACACCGGACAACATTCTCTTCTTGTGATTTTGGGATTAGTATAAATTCATAATGATGATGATGAATCCAAAACCGCAGTCTCACCTGGGCATGCACCACAATATGAACCATCACGGTGGGCCGCCGAGCCTTCAGGGGCGTTACTCACCCCCGCCGTACCGTCCACCGGATCCAATTCGCAGGATGTCCAACCATCATTCGGTATGTTTTGTAATTTTCATTTCTGAGTATCTTTTCGTTAATAATTCACGGATCAAAATCACTCGTGTATTCTAGTAATTTTTTATAGAAATGACGATGTACAATTTAATTATGTATCAATTTTTGTGAAGCAACGGGTAAACAGTTTAATCTATCGTTTGTAGTTTTCGCATGTGTCTCAGGTGATATTTTCTAATATATGAATAAGTCTGATATTTGAATAAGAAAAAATTATTTAAGAAAAATTTTCCATTTCACTCTTCTATATTAAGAGCGATGTTTTTATACCATAAAGTTAGTTCGGTATCAATTAAGGTTTTTCTTGACGAAAATATTTTTCAACATCTATTTGAATTTCGAGATTGTTCTTAATCTGAATCTGAATCTTATGATTTGAGTGGAATATATATAAGTGGTTTTTTCCGCTAAACCCGCTGGTTGTAAAAGAGGGCGAATTTCTACGTTTTTGCGAACGAAGTACGAATCGCGAATTGTACAACGATTTCATTTATTATGTTACGGCGATGTCTATAAATATTTGATAAACTTGCTTTAACACGACAACATATCAGACGTATCTTTTACCGTTAACAGACTCCCGAAAATAAATGCAGTCGTTCGAGTATTATTGTTTCGTCTGATATTTTTTTCTAACTTAGCGACATATAACAAGTACATTACAGTAATGTATTTTCCAGACTGTATACGTTTCTGCAGTATCGGAAGAGTATCCAGAAAGTTAACTTGTATTCATTTCTCTAGACTATCTGGTTTCATTTTATTTGCTGTGACTGCTAGTACTAAAAACCGATTTCTATACGTCTAAATTTTGCCATGATTTTGCAATCTGAATGAATTCCGTAAAGTTGACAACTTGTCGATTCAATTTTCGGGCAGTATTTTGAAACTTACGTCGGTTGCTGAATTATTTCAGTCGACGTGAAACTTAATTCTTTAAGTTGTAAATTTCATAAAACAAAATGTATAACGAAGGTGGCGAAATTGCACGGAGTGGAATATTTCATCCGAGTTCGGCCATCTGTCCGATCATTTTGTCTAGGGCTGTTTTACAACCCTCTACACCTCGTTACTATGAAGTCAACGGTGGTATTAGTGAAACCATCGTCGATGACACACACGGCTTCGATACAACCGAGAATGAAGACAACGGCTCATATTAAGGATATAATTACGGGGTATCAGTCCCATCGGAATTCGGATTTCTGATCATTGTCTAATGCGTGCTTAATCTCTTGTCTATTGTAGGGAAACATCTTTGGAGGGTTAGATGACAGTTTACTAGCGCGAGCCGAGGCACTTGCCGCAGCCGACATCCATTCCAAAGCATCGTCACCTCCGCTGATGAAACACGATAGCATTTACGGGCATACTGACATGGGGCATCATAACATCAATCCTTCCGTTTCGAGACCGCATCAGATGGGTCCACTACATGGCTTCACCACCACCGATTCAATGTTAGATCAAATGTCCGCTGCCGCGTCGATGCCTTTATCGTCTATGACTGATCATCACAATGGCCACCATCCGGCAAATGGTCACCATCACCACGGTCCGCCTCCGCATCAAATGGGTTACACTCCGACCTATTCACATCCTCACAACGGCATGAACGGACATCCAGGAATGCCGCCTAGTCATCATAATATGCATCCACATACCATGCACGATCAAGAATGCGACCCGAGAGAACTTGAAGCCTTCGCGGAACGATTCAAACAGCGTAGAATCAAACTCGGTGTCACACAGGCGGATGTGGGCTCGGCTCTGGGCAAATTGAAACTGCCAGGCGTCGGCTCTTTAAGCCAAAGCACGATTTGTAGATTCGAATCGCTTACGCTCAGTCATAATAACATGATCGCGTTGAAGCCCGTTCTCCAAGCGTGGTTGGAGGAGGCAGAACGCGTCGCTAGAGAGAAAAAGAACAATCCAGACGTGTACGCGAACGGTATGGATAAAAAACGTAAACGGACTTCTATCGCGGCGCCCGAAAAACGATCGTTAGAGGCGTATTTCGCAGTCCAGCCGAGGCCCTCAGGAGAAAAAATTGCACAAATCGCCGAGAAATTGGACTTGAAGAAAAACGTTGTACGCGTGTGGTTCTGTAATCAAAGACAGAAACAAAAGCGAATGAAATTCTCAGCAGTCGGGCACGGGATGCTTTGACAACTCGATAATATTCCATTCTGAAATTTGTAAATACGAAGATTTAAAACAACAATTTTGCAGTGCAGATAACTTTCTATAAAAAACTAGACGTATGATTTTGTTTTGTACATATCATTTACTATTGTGAACTATGTATCCGGGAACCAAGTGCAATACTGTGCTGCTCTCTGGGCGCAAAAATACGGTAACCACGAGTATTGTTTTTTTCTATATATATATATATATATGTACCTTTTTAGTTCGGTGTCGACGACGGTCTTTTTGAGCGTCGATTTTAGATTAGCGAAAACGCATGAATACCTCATTTCCGAAACCCTCCGAATGTAATGATAAGAAATCTATCCTTTCTTCATAGATACTATATATTATATAAATCTCTATTTTCCTATACATAATATTAGCACTCAATACGAAATATTTCACGATTTTCATGAATCAAATCCTATAGGCTTTGAACATTTGACTTATTTTCAACGCGTTAGATTTTGTGTCGGCCAGCGTCGATAAATCAAGTCCAATATAAAAATATTCGTAATATGTCGACATGCGAGATAAAGTTAAACCTTTGTAGTAGACCCGGTGTTCGTGTCGTGTCCCAGGGGGCGCCCTGATCGTATCTGGCAACTATTGCGAGCTCTCGTTTAATGTCGTTTTGTCTCGGACATAATATGGTTTATCCGTAATCAAATCATTATTAATATCGAGATGCGGGCTTTGAGAGAAAGCAGCCACGCTTAGACGATGCTCTAATGGCAGTCGCCGCATTCTCTGGGGTTTAATTAATACTCATAAAACACAAGAAAATGTGACGTACCCTGTAATGCTTAGAATACAGGTAGATATTCACTTGTGCCGCGTAGCGTAGCTTACAACTTAGAATTGCAACTGCGTTATAGAGATTCGAAATATTCGACACGATAAAATAACACCTGATTCGCCCTCAAAGATCTGTATGAATTTTTCATCGAATTAATACGAGAATAGCATTTAATCATTTATTCGAACGAGTATAGCCGATACACCCAATTAATGATGCGGCATATATATTTATACACACATTTAGGGAAATGCGAAGGTGTTTATTAAGGAAATCTTGACTCATTTTCAAAAAAAACGTAATCCGACAGAAAATAAGTAGATCGGTATATAAATGTATGTGTGTATATTGTAACGATAACAGACTATTGTGTATCTCTCGTTATACATACGCGACAAGATGGAGCGCTCTTTCTTGGCATTAAAAATTCATGGAGTGTTCTTGATTCAAAAGCACTACTGGGAATCGTACGCTGATAATATAGAGAAATGCGATCGGATTCATCTTCATATGTTCTCTACGGAGATAGCGCCATTCTTACTGATTCTCAGTGCAACCGCATATTCTATTCACACTCGCGACCATATATGTGTGTATATATATATATATATATATATATATATATATATATATATATATACATATAAATTTCGCGTTTATATATTCACACGGTGAATATTTTCATCAAATGCATATAATTTGTTTAGAAAATTAGCTAAGGAACAGCGGAGTTCTTGTTATGGTGCCGGTTGACATCGCGAATCGCGTTGCCAGCTAAGGACGACTATTCCGAATTCTATATTTTCGATGAGTAATTTTGCGCGTTCAACACGGAAAGAAAAATGAAATAATCCTTCTGCTCGCTATTAAAGTCCTTAATCGATAAACAAGAAGACAATCAGGAAATGACAAAATAAGAATTTCGCTAAGAGCTAACTTAACTTAAAGTGCTTCGGCATATCGAATAACGCTATTGAGCGTTGAAATCTTTCTTTTTTACATGGATTTCTTAAATAACTTTTTTTCGTTTTGTCGTTTGAAAGTGACTTGCAGGCGCACCGCCCCAGCGATTGCGCAGACGTTTGATAATTTCTATAAGGCTATAATCGTTTAATTGTCGAGACATATATATATATATATATATATATATATATATATATATATATATATATATATATATATATATATATATATATATATATATATATATATATATATATATATATATATATATATATATATATATATATATATATATATATGTATTTATGCGGACATATGTCCAAATAGGAAAATCGTTTGAACTCCATTGTCAAATCCGGAAATGCGTGTAGAAAATCGGTCAAATCGCCGCCGCCATGTTTGATTCTTTAACAATACTTCCATTGTCGACATTCTGAGATACTAGTCTCATGATATGTATGTGTTTTCGATACAATTGCGACAATACAGCAACATCGCGTGAGGTGGGCAACAATAATTCGGAACTTAAAATCATCGTGGCCATCATCAAATTCTACATCTGCAGCGTTGTTCGAAAAAGAAAAATTCGAAAACTCTTCGGCTTAACGGATATTTTTGTCAAAATAATCGCTAATTCTGCTCATCGAATAGGTTATTTTTCGAATAGTTGAATTTTTCCATTTTGTTAGGAGCAATTCGCTTGTCGCGCTATTTCAACGTCGTCTGTCTGCTCTCCATTTGCCCGCGGGCAGGCGCGCCATTCCATCGATCAACTAGTAGTCGGTTGCGTTTCGTAGAAAGATTACGTGCGGCGAGTATTTCAGACAAAAGCTTTTACAGCCCGTTCGCCGTACTACTACGCCAGCTTCAGGTGCCGTTTTTGTCGCTTTATGCTGGAAAAAAAACTAAAATCCGCAGCTGATGAAATCAGACTGAAAAGAAAATGTGTAGTAGATAATTGCGAGCTCGTAATCCTGATGCATTTTAAAGCCTTTTACGTGAAATGCTCACAGCATTTTTAGCCAACAGCGAGTTCTGGCGTTGCAATCAGGTCCGATGCAAATTGCCAATGATTATAGTTTAATTTTTCCTACGCTAAAGTTGATTGCAAGAATTCAATTTGTTTGCATTTAAATTTTAGTTAACTCGTAAACAGCGATCTTATATGAATTGATATATTTTCTCGATTCACTGTGATAAGAGAAGGCAGCATTTTCGAATCAGTTACCTGTAGATAATGATCAAACTTTTCGCTTCTATATAGGTTTAAAACGATGCATTTCTGTCAGGCATTCACGCGTTATTCCAATATTCCAGTCAATTTGCACATTAGAAATCGCGCTCTCAACAAAATTGCCAGCATTTATTTTGTTTTCATTCATATTAAGAACAGAACGAAAATAGTTCATATTCGTTTTGTTGCATTTTCTCGAGTTGTCAGTGATGTTTTCACAAACCTTTTGTTGTGTTCAATTTTATCATTTTATCATTATACAATACCGTATAGTCGTTTTATCATTATCAATGTGCTATGTATTTTTGCATTTTTCAATGTCCACCGATTGTATTCCCGAGGACCGGTTTCGTAGACTATATATTCCAAGTCCCAGTACCACTTGAAACATTCCAATCACCTCTACGAAACCGGCCCCCAAAAATTTTTGTTTTTGTTTTGTTGTTTCTTTTATCTACTGAAGTTATACATTATTATAATCACTAACGAAGAGTCCTCATACACGATCTATAGGAATATCTCGTTGAATAATATAATGTTGAATGAAATGCGTTGAATCTCTTGCGAGCCGTTTCCGGAACAAATACATGATAGAAAAAATCAGGCGGAATCATTTTCGCCTTGTCTTGAGTAGTTAATACTAGTAATATATTGTCAAAATGTTTTATGCTCTTGTATTGTATATCTTGTGTACATTTTGTAAGTAAATATTGAGAATTTATTGTAAATACTGCATATTTGAACGTAAAAAACCCACCGAGAATTGTCATTGTAAAAACTTAGTCACTCACATTCATTTGCCTTATACTCGTTTGTTTATCTATTTATTTATGAAATATTGATATGCGAACAACTACAGAAAATACACGAATGGTTATGATGATAATGACGATGATTGATTATGAATATATTGTAAACATTATATCCAAAAGAGATAGAAAAAAACGACATTTCGGTAAAATAAAATTTATGAAATTGTACGAAAATCCCTAAATAATTATCTCCAATTATTGGTCTCGCGTTACAATATGGGAAAAGACAATCTTCAAAGATCAACGTTTTTTAGATAGATTGGAACCACAGTTGTGACTAATCAATTACTGATTAATCAATTACTTCAAGCACATTGTTAACAATAGACAAGACCAATGTGTCTCATCCAAATAAGACAGCGACTGTGACCGGGCTGGGACTCAAACCCGGACTCATAATATCAAAACTTATTGAGTCTTGAATCCGGCTCTCAGTCACCAACCCTATTAGCCGGCTGTGGAACTGGATCCAGGAGCAAAATCATACCGCAAACATTATAATGTAACCAGTATTTTAAACCTCAGTAGTATTACTTAATTTACTTAGAAATATCCAAAGTAAAGCTTAATTCTAAACACAAAATCATTACTATGGATATGCCAAACACTGGAGACGTAGGTGGATTTTTAAGGTGAACCTAACCACACCCGTGGACCAATAGAAAATCACACCTGGTGAAATTCAATCAAAATAGCACTAAAAGAAATATTAGTTTAACCAGCAACATCGGGAATTAGCGACATTTACCGGGTGTCTCGTTTCCCATTAATTGTTGACGACTAGATTTCCATGGGATATTTGGCAAGTTGAGAATTAGTGTTGTGTTTACTTGTCGTTTTGACAGATGCTGAAAGCGATGGCTATGTTAATAGGTGTTTGTGTAGCGTGCACCCGTCAATGTTGTGCTAACACGAAAATTAGCTTTCTCCTACGAACGCCACCAAGTAAAGAACCAATTCAATGAAACCTTATAACACGGAACAAGCAGAATCAATACAATACCAATTCAACGATTTATGAAGCATTGTAAACGCGACTTGGTTCTTTCCCAGCGGCAAGGTTTCATTTAAATTGTCTAATTTAATTGCTCGTCGCGGCGATATCATTGTCCATGGATATCGTCTCGGTTTGACCACACGGCACGCGTCCACGGACGGCTCCGTTCGCGTGTACGGCCGCCGACCATTGTCATCAAACACGAGTCAAGCGAGCTAATTTTCCCGTGCTTGACGGCCAATTATTGCCACTCGAAAACAAAGCGACCCGGCGACTTAATGCCTAATCGGAAGTTAAACGATTCTAATTGGAGCACCGGGGTGTAAATGCATTGACTTCCGACACTCTACCTGCCGGGTTAAAGAAATATAGTTCACAATTCCTCCCGGGCGGTGAACATTCGGTAACGTAAGTCACTTAGGTATGTTTCATCGGGCATCAACACTTAAATGACCACCTGTTTGGGTAAAGCATCCGAATCATTGTTATATGTATTTATGCGTGTAAATAGGCATGAATTCACTCAAATACATTGCTATAATTATGCAGGAGGTTGTTACCGCCAATTAGCCTTCTGTCGAGTAGTTAACTCTTGAAAACTGAAGTAGTGCTGTATCAATCTTTCTATTCGTCGATAAACTGGTTTTGTGAACTAAAATGGAATTGACTACAACAGAGATTTTAATACAACGGTCTCAAAGATATTTAAAAGATACCCAGTACTGAATCAGCCGGAAGAGTCATCGTCCGAATCACAATGTTTCCGTCATCTTTTGACCGTCATCTTTGTACATTTATGTTTATTGGTTTATACATGTGTATTTCTATTCTATTTTCTACCGCACTTATCCTTATGTGTTTAATGCATTTCAATTCGTTTCAGGTTATATAGCAATTTCCAGCAAAATTTAAACACAAAGTAAACAACCGTTGCAAAATAGAATGCGATGATGAGAGTGACCTTTGTTTGAAAGAGGAAACTTCCATATTATTGCATATTCATTGATATATCTATATACACAGTAAAGCCTAGCAAAAGTGTAAAACTGATAGGCTGCAGCAAAGCTCTACCGGTAACAAGTTATCTGACATAGTCACACATGTATAGATGAACCGAGGAAACGTATTCTCGGCTAAGCCGATAGAAATGTAACGCTCCTTCAGGACGTGATTTCTCTAGTGAATTCACGCCGCCTGATCATTAATGCGCGCGTGTGTCATATCTTCATTCACAATACGCCAAACATACGCTAACTACGACACACTCTCTTTAAAATATCTCCTTGAGAGAAGGGGAGTTAATCACGGCTTTACAATGGCTAATCTCGTCTGTAAAGGCCCCTTTAATCCTCGACTCAGGCCATACAACCGATTGCTACGATACGCTCTCAACATATCACTTGGCGAAAAGGTGAAAATTGGTTGCAGATTCACAATATATGGACTTTATAACGAGTTCGGTATCGCTCAAGACATGGTCTTCGAAGTCCTGTATCATCGGTAGAACCAGGGAAGTGTAGTGATTACACTTCCCTGGTTGAACCTTGAAACGGAAATACTTCCAGGTCTTTTTCTCGATACTTTCATCAAACGTGACTCTTCGAGTAAATCTTCGAGTAGATCTTCGAGTAAATGAAATTGAGAGTGCACTGACAACCCTAAAAAGAAGCTTATCACAATGTACGTGCAACGATAGTTTGTAAGCCCCGGTAAAGGGACATATTTTTTCTACAATCGGCTTACGCGCATGGCATACGATGATATTCGAAAGGTCCTTAGGCCAATTTCTCAGACAGGGGCCTAAAAACGTTTTTAGGCCCCTGATTGTCCATGCAAAAATGAAATTTCAATTAATTCACTGGTTAAATCAAAACAACGTCTGCGTTAATGTATATGCATGCTGGACCGCGAAAGATGGCCAGAGTTACAGACACGGTTTTCCTATTCGATATAACGTATTCGAACCGGACGATTAATTTACACAAGGGGTTCGACATACGAGGAAACCCGATTCTTTATTTGCGTTAACCCCGCAGGTACTACGCACTTCAAATTCGATAGAAAATCCCGGTTTCATATCATTCGATCCGCTACATACCGGAAGCGAGGATATTCGATCGTCGGCTCGGCTACGAGTTCGCACTTTCGACATCAGCCGGATTTAGCATCATTTTACCACTTAACTGCTGAATGGCCGATGACAGTAATGCGTCAGTAGATGATAAGTGACTAATAGGCTTAATATTAGAAAATATCGGCGTGCATTATGAAGACAGACAGGTGGACTGTAAATCGCCTAGCGATCGGGGACACGGGTCAGCGTATGGCCGACATTTCCAGGCGACGAACATTAGTAAAATGTCAGCGAATTGATGAATCGAATTTTTACACACATAAACGAAGCGTCGCTCTCGCGATAATCTAATTAAACCACGAAAGTCTGAATGGAAGCAAAATGATGAAAAGCTTAACGAATCTGTTTTTAGAATATGTTTTTCAATGCTTTTTTGTCTCGATATTAATAAGATTAGTGATCTTCCTGATTAAGAAGAAACTATTTACATGTACGTATTAGGAAAATTCCCCGAAAGAAAATCATTTTCTCCACATATAAACGTATTTGATTATAATCATATTTACGACGATAATTCAAGATAAACGAGATTCCGTATGATATCGCATTCACGGATATCTAACATCAGGTAATACGACTTGAATCTTAACAGTCGATAACGCGCTTTGAAATCTATCCTATGTCACAACTCAAGAGCAATAAATTGTTCCTGCAAACACTAGTCACGAGCAAGTCGCGTCCACTCGACAATTTCTCAGTAGATATTCTCAATGCAGATCGTTCTACACACCGACTCTTCGGCGATAAAACATTCAATTTTTCGTGCTAGAAAAATCCCTTGCACCCGAGTCCCCTGGTCTTAATGCAAATCTCAATTCCGGCCAGACATCTGCTGCAGTCGCTTCCTCGTCTGGAATAAGTGTGAAGTTCCCAAGAGATTCCCACGGATTCTAACGATTAATAGTTTTATTAAAGTTTTGTGTGAACTATGCATGTATTGTTTTTATTTGATCAAGAAATGAATAAACTTGTAGTTAAAAAGTTAACCTTCATACGTAGACTAACCCCGGTGCCCACAGGGGCCTGACACAAAATGTTTTTGGCCCCAGTATCCTAGGTACTATACATATAAAAAGTCTTTTTATATATAGTACCTAGGATACTGGGGTCAAAAACTGTTTGTGTCAGGCCCCTGTGCCGGTGTCAAAGTAAAAGCTGGCGCGTGCACTGAGGTGCGTAAGTGTACAGGTAAAATGAGTACGCATCGTTTTCGCGCCCTAGGGCTATCTATGGACACTCGATAAAACGACTATCGACAAATGAAAACTGGATGCGACAACCAGATGGTGTATAGATACACACGCCATAGACAAAGCGATAAATCTGTTCTGGCCGTCATAAAACAGTTAATTTCGATGGCAGATGAGACCTATTAGACGATTCTGAAGCGGGCGAAGGTGAATTAATTAGGTCTTCAACAAAGTCACGTGTAATGAACCTGTTAACTGTTGCATGATAGAACATGATAGTTGCCAGATGCGGTGAATTACGTCCACCTAATTTCGGAGGGTATCGTTTTGTTGACGCGGTCGTGTTAAACTACGCCTGGTTGAAGTCGGGCTTTCACCATCGCGTGCCGGCACGTGTAGCACATATCCGTCCATAAAATTCGACACATATGCTCTGAAATCTGTCGTTTTGTATTGCTATAATTAGTTGTCTCTGTAGTTGCTTTCAATTGTGGTTTGCTATGAACTAAGATAGATCGAATCGAGAATCCCTGACAAATTTCCATAGGAAAACATTTTGAAGAATCCGTCTTCTCTTTGTTAGCTCATTGATGCTGATCTTGGTAAAGCAGGATGAGATCATATCATGACACATACTGTCAGTACCTTCCGTACCAAAAATACAATCTGTGTAACCGTAAAATAAAATATTCCTAAGGACCGAGACGTAGTACTCTACTTAATAGCGTTCGTACGTCTGAACAGTAAATGTATATATTTAATAGTGATAGTTGTTTTCTAAACGATTCAAGTCATTTTCAACCACTGGTAATTGTGTTGAAAATAGAAACCGACTTGTATCGGGGTGTTTTTGGGTATCGGACGCGAACCACGTTCGACAAAACTAACCGATTACACAACCGATTCATGTCGCGCCGTTGTAAGCAGTACTATAAACGCAAAAGCGAATATACCTGTCGAAAAAGAATGAGAGCCTGGGAGGCTGACAGGTGCGACGTAAGGCGACCTAAAACCGTCGCCGTTGCTGATATACCGTCAAGTCTTGAATCACGATCTAAAGTCGGTGGTGTTGTATTATTGTGTCATGTTGATTTTCCGGATTCGGTAAACACGGCACACGTTTTCACGGGCTGTACACGAATAATTGAACCAATATTTGAACCACGCGTTCTGTTCAGACGTTAAGGTATAATGACATCCATAGGCCAGAGCGGGGCAAAATCTGGCTGATCAAGAAAAAAAAATTCCGCTAAATTTCTTAAAATATACGAAGGCCTAAATTATATTTGGTGAAAGGGAAAAGCAAGTGCGCAATGTTTGAGGTTTGGATAAAAGGTTTTAATGTCAATCGTCTTCGTTCACACATTGGCCTTCAACTGTGACATACGCTTGATGGACTATATATAACGGGTGATGAGTGAAAGCCGGACCCGGGCTTCGGACTCAAATAATTACAAAGAAATTGTAAACCAATGTCCTTTATTTGGGTCAATCGACCTACTGCGGGGAACACTTTCCGACAAAGAAACCTTCTACAGTAGATACCGCCCGAGTTGGATCCGATCAACTCGGACAACCGTTCAACTCGGATGTTTGCTGTGTAAAAGCAGGGCATCTTTCCACCGCAGGGCATCTTTCCACCGCATCCTGACTGAGTAAAACGTTGTGATTAGATATCAGTCATTGCTGTGTTGTGGGACTTATTCAGCGAATTTTTTCAGTGAGGATAACCGTACATAGATAGATAGGAAACGAATGACTCATTACGCCCCCTACGATTTAACGTTTATATATTTCGTACTCTGTTTGATTAATTTCAGTAATCTGACCGAGCATTTTTCTCGCTCCGACAGAGCGACAAGCTGTACATTTTACGTATAGCTAACAAGTGCTGAATAATTGATGTGAAAATGCCCGATTGAAATTATGAAATGAACCTGCTACATTGTGCACAGATATCTGACAGTGGCGCGGTCTAGATATGTTTCTATGATATGTCATTGGTTCCATCTATCTATCTTTCTATTGCCCAAAATGTTAAACAAGTGTCGACCGTTTTCGACAGGACTACCGTATGTAAATAAAGTAAAGAAATCGAATACTTATTCTAGAAAATATAGTTCAGTAGTTCTAGGAAGCGATTCTATACTTAACGGTGGTTCTTTTTCGGGTTCTGTGGAATTTTAGCAGGATGCAAGTTATGTGATATCATAATCTACCTAGTGGTTGGATTTCTTAACTTTGTACAGCTTCGTATTTTGAACGGGTTTAATGATTTATTGATAGTATCACATTTTACATATCAGCAACATCAAAGATGTCTCGGCAGTTGCAACCGAACGCGTCGAACGAACGCGAGCGCAACGTTGGCTCATTGAAAAAATAAGCATTCCAAAGACTCGTAACGAGAGACTTCTTCAAAGAATTATACATATATATCGTTGTCTGTAGTTTTGTCGAAGTATTAAAAAAAACTTCCCGACATTTATTGACGTATAGAAGACCTCTAGAAGTTTATTTTCCATTTGATGTCAACAAAGTCGGAAGTAAAACTTTGCAAACATGTCCGTCTATAATTCTAGCTGACAAACAGAGTTACTTCGATAAAAATATGGGCTTTTGCATACACCGAGATATTATATTCTGCAAAACAATAACATTTTCTTCGTAGGCGACTTAATCATATCCACGATGCTCTATACAAAGACAATGGTTCACTCTGCGCGCGCGCCGCGTATATTGGATACAGCACCGGAACCTAACAGCAGGTGCTACGGACGTCATTTCCGCTTATACCGTGCACGCTTGACTGCGATTCTCTCTCCAACGATAGCTTTTAAATGTACCGTCAACTTCTTCATATCAACTTTAAACTATCTGAACGGTTGCAGTGCCACTCATTCGAATTACAATTGAAGCGTAATTGCACCGGAAAAGATTCGCTATGTGTTCACGAAAATTCGCATCTATTATGAATGGTCAACAAATTATAAGAAATAAATCGAATAGGGCCCGTCGGAAAGTAGCAGTTTAGTTGAAACAGTTCATGAAGGTTGGCCAATTCATTCAACGTGGTCTGTTTAAAAAAAAAATCAAAGGAAATTCCGGCGAAATAACGTCATTTGTTATTCGTTTAAAGCTAAAATAAAAGCAAATTCAATCAATTAAATTTTCTAACGAAGCAAACATGCTGTTTATTACGCCCGGTTCGCTGCGGCAATGGCATTTCGCGTGTCGAAGTTCCGTCAGGGGACATTAGTCGCTAACAGGCACAAATAGTACCTGATTGGAACGCAGATTGCCAAAATTTAGTATCGTTAGTCGACGTCAGATTTCATTTGGAAGCGCTCGTATTGACGACAGCACATTTTACGACGCTTGACGACATTGCCGTAGTAAGGTTCATTCGACGCCATATTTCGCCGTCTGCCTCATTACGATAGCTAATGGGAAAAGGTCGAGCGCTGCTACAACAATCCATTTCAACGACATAATCGAAAGCTGAATGCAAAACAGTTTGTAAGAAAAGAACAGTGGATATTAACGAACTTATTTCCGCTAGTCGGTTATTTCTACGTCGACCATTAGAGTTTCCGTCAGTTTTCTGCAAATGTCTTTTTGTGTATTTATTCACAAGAAAACTAAAGAAATTTGTTACATGAAAATTAAATGGCTTCGAATATTTCGTAATACGAACGCTTAGTCAATGAGAATGCACTTTGTTCTATACAAAACGCTTGTGCTTATGTCCAATTATTTTTAACTCGGTTGAAATTGTGGATAAAACATAAAATTTCTTTATATAATCGTCAAATTATCAACAGAAATCTTCTCTAAAAAGCTTGTTCGTTTGGGTTAGCGTATAGGTTGTATCAGCAATAGAGAGAATTGACAGCAATTGTCTTCGCAAACGTAATCTGTTATAGCGTTTATCGACAAAACGAAGTTTAAACGAGTATCGGAAGTGAATCGGAAGAGCTCAAAGTTGAGTAGTTTCCGATACGGAAGGTTCCTATCGATCCTCGCATCAGCCTCTGCGCTGTGCCGGTGTACCGAACAGTAATTAAACTCAAGTATCCAGCAGTAAAGACTCGTGTTACGGGCGTGTTTAACTCGTACAGCGACAGTGACAGCGGTAATTGTTTAATGACAATGCGGCATGTCGTCTTCGTTTGTTGACGAAACAGATCTCGACGTCGTCATCAGTGATAATTGGCTGACGACAGGCGATACTATACTCGGGAGCGATGAGATGGGATCGTCAGGTTTACAAGAAAAAACTTGGGGAAATACGCGAGAATGGCTGTGTTAGTTGTGAATTCGGGCGCAGCGTTAGAAAGTGAATATATATATATATATATATATATATATATATATATATATATATATATATATATATATATATATATATATATATATATATATATATATATATATATATATATATATATATATATATATGTATATATATATATATATATATATATCATTTTTAGAGTTGTTCAACACCATTTCGATAGTTAATAGGCTGGCTTTTGTCGACAAGCGACGCGACGCCTATCGACACAACTGATGAGAGCAACCGCGATCGTAGCCCAGCTTATGTCGACTGCACTCCGATTCCCAGTAACTGAAACCTCGACGGGTAAAGGGTCCGACCAAGAACATTTTCGGAGGGAAACTTGGTGGCTATGGTTAGGGTCCCAGGGCTAGATCTAGAGTCTGAATCAGGGAAGGGTGCACCCCAAAGTAGGGCATATCATACAATGGCACTCCGAAAGAAAGCTCATCGGGAAACATTGATTCATTTTGAAAATCCAGAAAACATGCTTATGAATTTTAACTTTCTTAGGTATCAGTTTGATATTTTTTCAGTTCCCATGAAATTTCAAGCCAATTGACATTTTAGGGGGTGCGCACACCTTGCACCCCGTGGATCTGCCCCTAGGTCCCTCGAAACAGATTCGTCTAAGATGAGTTGTCTAATGTTGAGAATTTGAGAAAAAACTTCTGAAATTATGTATTTTGTATCTCGTCCGAGTATGTTTGTATTTGTATTTGGCTTTGTTGTTATATGTATGTATATAAAGGCGCAATAAAGTAGTAATTGAATTGGATTGATTTAGGCATTTTCCGCGTTTTTCCAGCGGCCACAAAAGAATCCCTTGAAAGCCCTCCTTATCACAATTTTTTTCGTGTTTCAAAGCTGCACGCCACGCGAGTTAACGTTGCTTTTCAAACAGGAAATTGTTTGTTACAAATTGTGACAGGCGTTTTAGATGAAGCTTTATCAGCGATTATGACGACAGTTTAAAACGCTGAGCAGGTGATCTGAACACCTCTCCTTTAATTCTACAATCACGACATCGGGCCCTAATTGAGAAAATGGCTATTATTGAAATTTAAAAACGTAATTGTTAATATTTTTTGTCTATACGAATGTTCCTCGGGATGATCAATCGCTCCGGAAAACAGAGAAGTAAACCTTGCTTATTTCGCAATAAAATGTAACAGTGGAACATCATTATAACGACTTAGAATATAAAGGTTTATGGGTTATGAAAAACCTAGAATTTCGTCGCAAATAGGACCATTCATACAATTTCATACTAGATATAACGAACTATCGGTTCAACAGATAGAATAGTGGAAATGATTAAAAAATGAAACCATTTACTGCAATATCAATCTTAGTTTGTCAACAAACGTCTGCTACAGCGCGTGTTACTTGAATACGTGAATATGAATACGTGAAATATAAATACGTGACTGTAACCGGTCTGATTCGAGCAACTTCATCAGTATTTCAAACGGAAATGAATTCGAATAGCTTGGAAAATTTGCGTCTCACACTTGCTCTTGTTTTCGGCGGCGGCCGCGTATTATAGTTCATCAATCAAACACCTGCGCTATATCCATAAAGTTGCAGATCTATTAAGTTGCTAATATTAATTGAATAATGAAGGCGTGATATAGCATCGTTGACTTTACACAAGCTTTATTTGGAATACTGAAATATTAACCAGTAAATTATTGATGTTATCAGTAACATTTACGCTGCTGTATCTGATTGGTTACTGTTATCTACGAAATTGACTGAAAATTCCATACAGTTAACGTAATATTTCAGAACTGTCTTCGGTAAAATCATGAAACTATATGTAATGCCGTGCTTAGTGTGGGCGCTTTGGGAGAAAATAATGTTAATTGAGGGATTCGAACCCGACAGTATTGAGAGTTCGAATCCCGGAGCGGGTGGATGTTTCCAAGGATGTATTCATACACTGTTTAGAACCTTTCACTCAATCCTATTAGACAAAATTTTGCAAACAAGGTTCCTGTGCGAAATTTCCAAAAACGTCCATTCAATGTAAAGAAGGGAACTGGATCTAAGCCTATAGCTGTCAGTCTTGTTTCACCACTTTGAGAGCCCGTTAAAATTTTCTCTCGCGATTTTCTCTGACTTTCTGGTTTAACGATGTGAACACTATCCGCATCCTTATTTCATTTCACAATACACTAATCAATATGAACTATTATTTGTATTATTGAGTTCAATGACCAATTATTGAAACTAGTGCCGGGAAATGTTGCAGGTGTCGAGAATCATCATCGTCATAGCTCGCGTACGGGCCTGATGAGTAATTTCGCTTCATAAAAGCAATTCATATAATTACCTGAAATGTAGGTTTCCGTTTAAGTTTCAACGATGTTCAGCAAACATACGAATGTATATACATGCTGCAGGTTGAACTAGAATATGGATTGCCAATATTCCTAGGTGCAAATAATCAATTTTACTGGTTAAAAAGTGGAATGTCTATTGATTACCCGATTTCATCGGCGCTCCTTTGAAAAATGGGTTAAATTTCAAATGCTGGTCGAATTACGATTCGTACAGCAAGGATGTTTTGATAAGTGTTTATTTTTCACGTTTGATTCAGCGTAATATGTTTATTTTATCGCCAAGTAAAACCTGCTATATTGTCTTTTTGGGCACGTTTTCACGCCTAAAAACAAACAGAAACGCAATACACGTGTCATAGTTTTTGAATGCACCGTTCTGCGGGAGGAAATTCCTGTTGTGATACAAATCCAATTTTCGAAATGAACCCGATTGAATTAGAGATAAGCATACATCATTGAATGCACTGAACAGTTAAGGT
The DNA here is from genome assembly GCF_964204645.1 of Tubulanus polymorphus. Classification (NCBI taxonomy): domain Eukaryota; kingdom Metazoa; phylum Nemertea; class Palaeonemertea; order Tubulaniformes; family Tubulanidae; genus Tubulanus; species Tubulanus polymorphus. The sequence goes on along the minus strand of NC_134029.1, from coordinate 6,727,906 downwards.
CGTGCAATATCACAAGTGAATGGTGGATCTAGAGTTCTTTGAAGAAGTAAAACTTGAAAATGAGAAATGGCACTTACTTTGAAAAGGGCAGATTTTGCAATGCGAGGGCTAAACAGGGGTAGAAGTTCTGGTGGCCCTCCGACAAAAATCTAGGGCAAAAGGGGCTTATCCCTGCTCTTATCAGGGCCCATTTATTTTTATATTTCGTCTTTTTAAAATCTTGTTTGCAAAAATTATTTTTCCAGATTTTTGAAGGGTACACTCGAATTTCGAAGGTCACCCACTATATCCACCCTTGCAAGTAGGCCTTATTTCATTTCTCTGCAAAGCAGTATCAGTGCGCCGTTTATCGTCGAATTAAAATCGGCTTAATTCTCTTGTTTACATGGCTGTATTCAAAACTGCCGAGACTCAAAAACTATCGTTAATTCACCTATGCAGTTTTACCAGTTTTTCTGACATGAGAATGAATCAGAATTTCGATCTCGTGTTTTGAGCAGGTTTTGGTGTCGGATTAACGACTTTCGTCTTATTACTGTTCGTCATAAGGTGCGCTGGTCATCAATCGCATTTTATATCCATTAGCTCGACCTGAGGCTAGTGGTCAGATTTACAGTATAGAGTGCACGCGGCTATATTCGCGAATTATTTTTCTCTTGAGCCCTCATAAAGCCCTAATAGGCTGAGGTATAAATGGCCACGAACGCATGACTTATGCGGCCATCAAAATGCCCGACGCAATACTTCGGTAATTGCTTATAATTTCCAACAAAAACAACCGCGAACAGCGATGAACAGCGATGTAAGCATGGACTATTTTCATATTTTTTTCCAATCCATCGTTACTTTCGAAGCACAATATGTATAACGAACATGAAGTGATCAATCTAATATAATATATACCAAACAACAAAGCGGACCACCTGAAACGTCGTGCAAACGATGCCCTAACCTTAAGTTAACGCTCACATTGGAGGATTGGGCTTAAATTTACCGAATAGGTATTTGTTGATATAGAACCACCAGCGTAGCTATGAACTCTTAGAAGTTAGAAAGCTTATGATGACTTCACGTATAAATGCGTCGCACACAATCGGGAAAAAATGAGATTGTCGGTACGGGTGACTAAACCGGGAAATTTCGAATGGGAGAGTTAGGGTATACTGTAGAATCAGACTGAGAGGGGACCCTAACAAATTCATCGCAAACGTAGTACCATAAATTAATCGTAAAGAGCGCAGGCATATTCAGGACAGATAAGAAAAGACTTCAACGGTCGACTATGCAATATAATATCAGTTCCCGTGTAAATTGATACTAGGAATGATATCAGAAAGTTTGATGAACTATTTGAGCGAATTTCATTCAGATTATTTTGCGGTTATTGCCATTCCTGTCGCACAAAGTTTCCCGCCAATGTTCAGTCAACCTACGCATGTCGCCAGTGGTACTTTCTATTATGGTGTGCGTATTGATGGAAAATTCGTTGATCAGTAAAATATGATACTCTATACACAACGCCCGATAGTTATCACAGAAGAAGGTGAGGAAATGCCGGTATAAAGCAGGCATCAGGACCTTGATATGAAATACAGATTATTGTAGTTCGTATTCGTGTTTTTTTAATTTTTTTGGGATTTGTTCCAGAAAGTAACGCAAACTGTTTTCTTTTGAAGAGCAGAAATGTCAGAATGTCTGGAACGAAAGTCAAATAGAAGGAAGGTTTTCTATCAATAGACGAGGAGAGGCATGCACTTTGGCGGATGCAGAAAAATCAGATATATGATTTCAAATGAATAATTCAAACATTTCATCGACGGACGGGGAACTGCGCTGTCTAAAGTCGAAGAGTCATTCGCGAGTGCATAAAAGCCTTCCCAATACTTTAAATGGTTGATCTTTAGAATCAATTGAAATGTCTTCAATATCAAAATGCCTATATATCAGATGTGCAACCTGACGCCGCCGTGGTAAACGAAACCATCTTCGATTCGCGTATACTTTTAGAGCGTTCGAATTCAGACGAAAATTGAAAAGGAGTCGACCAGAAAACGTAATGAATAAATGATGGGCAGTGAAACAAAACTGGAGACATGGTTGGAATTAACTCAAAGCGCTGGCATAACTTTATATCAAACCTAGCTTTCGGCATTTGCCGAGTGCTGTTTCGTGTTAGTTGAATATTTCATGTCTAAAAGCCTGGCCGACCAACTAACTTTCGCCTGTTTAAATAAATCAACAATTTTCGTCGGCTCAGCTGCGCGTTTCTGCTGGTAGCCCACGCCTGCAAACATCTGATCATAATGGCAAGGGTACGACAAAGTTCAAAACAAGGGCTACGGGGGCAGATTTTAGCGGTTTAGCTAAGTATTTTTGATGGATCTTCCCAACGTTGATAATCAATTAACAAAAACTGGCAAGGGGTACACGTGTGTGTAGATGTTGAGTTTCAGTGCAAATGGACCAATATCAGGAAAACGATACGGCCCTTCAAACCACGGTAACCATGGGAGCAAGGTAACTCTATCAGCCATTCACATTTAGCTGGCGATCCAAGGTGCAATGAGTGGTTCTTAAGCCCTTAAACTGGAGTGACCATATGTTAGAATTCACCCTAACCTGCGTCTCAATGAATGCGTCTTTTAAATTCGCATTCAGAACCAAACGACTGAAAATAATTGTTCTGAAAATTAATTTCAAAATGTTCCATGCATGACGTAGGCCTCACGATAGGTAGAACACAATATCCGTGTTGACGCGATGAGGAGAGAATCCCACAATGATAATAAAAAGTCCGAAAATGAAACTTCGAGATAGTAGTTTATTTCAACGTTTCGACTATATCCTAATAGTCATCTTCAGGAATAATGAGATACAGCAGCAGCAGATAAAAAAGACAAACGCGCGGAGCGCGTTTTTAATGCTCGAGAGTGGTGGCCACTCTCCTACATTCAGGACGCGTAGGTGCATGATTATTTGCTTGATATGATGATATATATATATAGGTATATGAGTTGAACTATTATGAGATGAACTAAGGGGGATGTGGGTGGTGTGATATTTGTGTGAGTGTGAAGTTACTGGTGGAAGGATTCAAACAAAGGTACATACAGAACGGACAGTTTTTATTATAATAATGAATTATTAGAATAATGAGATACTACAGAAATTATGAGATATATATACAATCCAGAGACAAAGAGACTAATTCAAGTAATCAGAGATGATACAAACTAAAGGAAAATTAACGTAGAAACAGTTACACGCTAAAATAGATTAAAGGGAAGCAAACTAAGGGGTGATTATAAACAACAATAGTGAGTATAAATATAAATGAAACTTAAAGTCAGTAGTAAAAAGAAAGACAAACTAGGGGGCACTTAAATTAAAACAAAGGTGAATACAAGTTAAGTCAGAGACTTTAAGTTTCATTTATATTTATACTCACTATTGTTGTTTATAATCACCCCTTAGTTTGCTTCCCTTTAATCTATTTTAGCGTGTAACTGTTTCTACGTTAATTTTCCTTTAGTTTGTATCATCTCTGATTACTTGAATTAGTCTCTTTGTCTCTGGATTGTATATATATCTCATAATTTCTGTAGTATCTCATTATTCCTGAAGATGACTATTAGGATATAGTCGAAACGTTGAAATAAACTACTATCTCGAAGTTTCATTTTCGGACTTTTTATTATCATTGTGGGATTCTCTCCTCATGACGTAGGCCTAATCGTAATTTCTTGAATATTTCGTTCGCCCCCAAACTTCCTTGCGCTCTACGTCACCAAGAAGTGTTTGGCTCGCAAAATACGTCACGAGACTACGTACGTGACGTGACGTCATGCGTAGTATTTGTTGTTGATTGTTTCCGGAGCAGACGAACTAGAATGCAAAATGTATGAATGAAACATCGGCGCAGACGAGACGCTGGACGGGCCCCTCAATTATGTATCGGGCAAATACCTCGCGTTTCTCAGCGAGTAACGGATATTTGCTATTCATAAAATATGTATCACTGAACTTGAAATCAGTGCCAAGGACGTCACAAACGATTGTGGCTATTCTTTTGCACTGATTATCTTGTAATAAACGACTCCTTGGTGAAAACGACGGGGAAACACTCACGACGAAGGTTTGTAGAAGTAATATGAGAAACAGATTGATTCTAAGTACGAGGATTTATCGACCATAACGAAGAGAAATGGTCACCAGGGGGCAGATTGTTCATAGGCAGCTTTCAGAGGCAGCTACCGGCAGTCGAAAAGCAAAACACGCGATATCAATAGAGCCGGCGTTGTTGGTGGAAATTCTACTTACTTTCGATTAATTAATTTTGCGTAATTACCAACACTTAAGACTGACTGATATCTTGATGAACTGCCCTGTAGCCCCAAGGGTACCTGATATAGGCAATAAAATCACCGGTTGGGTAATCTTAATCCTATAATTACTTTCATCGTTTCGCGTGACGGTTCGACGGTGTTTTAATTTTAGTCGTATTCGATCATTATTTATTCATAAATTGCCGATTGAGAATTACGACGCCAGTTCGACCAGATAGGACGACCGCTTCCCTTATACGTCGATATCCAGACGATAAATTTCCGTATTGAAACATTTTTTGTCGATACGTCAGCGAAAAACCACCGACGAATTGAAAGCTGCAACACGCACTAAGCTTTCTAACCAATTCTTGGCTATACCAAAAGCCTAACGATAAATAGCGTAATTTCATATAGGAGACCAGAAAACCAGAAACTGATAATAAGAGAAAAATCAGTTTGCGATCTCTAGAGTATAGCGGTTGTCAGTAGTAATCAGTCGCATTCTGGTGTTGTCATCATGAACCAGGCAGTAATTACACATTTCTCTTGTCTCAATTACCAGTGTACTGTAGGCGCGCGGTGTCTAGATTATCAAATGACATGTCGGGAACAACACCTGCCACGTCCCCCGATCATAGCCGGCTCTTATACTGTAATTTATACTGCTTTTATTACCTTACAATTTAGCCCGTTGCTCTTTTGTTTCAAACGAGATAATCCGCCATCAAACAACTCGGCGCATTTCTAACCCTGACGATATTGTCCTTATTTTCGAGGTTACACCGCCGACGCGAGGCCGAGAGTCGTCTTACCAATTAAGAATTCAACTTGTTTACAAATGAAATCGTTTACGAATTTGATTCAGCGAATAGAAAGTTAGGGAAAACACACTATTAAGAAAATGTGTTCTCTCAGAAATAACTTCGATTAACCTGGAATATATCACGCAACATATTCATAAGCTCGTGTTGATATTCCCAGCATATTTTGGACACATTCGTTTTTTCATTGACTTAATTTGAATCAACCCATGGCGGAATGTACCAAAACACTGTATAATGCACCTGACGGCAAATGTCATTACCTGGGTTTTATTGTATATAGATAGAGACTGTGAAATAGAGTTATGGGTAGGGAAACAGGCCCATCCACTTTACTCGAATATTCCGGATTAATAATGAATGACCAGTTATGATCTGCCAGCCTGATTTTGGCCGTGACGGCTCCGTGGGGATCATAGGTGCACCGGGCTGTCCATTAGCTGGACGGTCGTATCTGCATCAAGAGGGACATGAAATTAGCCCTACAGCACTCAATGAAATGAAACTGTATTGGACCGATGTTATTTCCCTTCAAGCCTTCAACTGGCATAAAACGAATATGCAATAGAAATCGGTTTATTTAACACATTTCCATTTTTCATATACACATGTTGAAACATACCGGGATTTCGTCACCGCTTTTTATGATACGTATCTTCCGTTACTGACTCCGTAAAATTGTTTGAAGATTAATCCCCCGACTGTGCGTAGAATCAGACAATCGTCACACGTGAGAACAGGTCCTAACGAAATTCAACGTTCGTTAGGACTTGTTCTCACGAGTGACGGTGTAAATATATGTGCAATTCTAATATCTTCGTGGATGGATTCACTTACCCATTAGCATCGCAGACACGAAACCCACGAAAGAAACATTACTATAAACCCTTGGAGGTCAATTACCCGTATGGAAATATGCTCGACTTTGTCCATATTTTCTATTATTTCTCCCGATCACGTCGGCTCTTTTTCTTCGTCAAAGTAGCAGTGGTGATGTCATCCCGAGGACCATTCGATACCCGGGGACTGTCTGGCCCAATAACCAAGTCTCAAAATGAACACGGATCCGAAGATGAAAAGCCCAATTATCGAATACGTAAACGGGCGTTGGGCCCAAGACAGAACGACTAGTTTACCATCAGTGGAACGTCAATCCAGGCGTTTGTTCACCAAAGCAAATGGAACAATTTTATCAAATTTGTCATAATTTCTAAACGTAAAAATTGCTCATTCTATTTCTACATTTGCCGATTTCGCTCTGGATCATTTTCCTTATCATGAATCAATGTTGACAATGTTTTCCGTTCTGCCTGAGGAAATGAAGATCTGCATCGTATTCTGATTAAGCATTGTTTAGTGTTGTCGCCTGGTCATTTTTGTGAGATAGTTCGGCACCTGCTGTCTATTGATACACTCTCGGGCCGATCGGTCATACCGAATATAAGCATCTCGGTTAATACAAGTGCTATGTTGACTCTAATAAGCGATTTCCGATCCATCTTGTTTCGGTAACCTAAGCAACGACAGGTTAAAAGTACCGCGAAAGATTGTCCAAGCGTCTGCTTCATTGACACAGGTGTAACGGTTCACTCCCCGGATCCAGATCTCGCATAATCTATCATCACACGGGTCAGCGCGTACTGCTTAGACTAACTACTTCATTACTTTGCGAAAATAAAAGACTTTGATTATTCACTGGACTAAAAAAGAATCAACGCCTCAAAGATCCACATGATATATATATTTCATATGTCTTTTTTAATCATATATACAGATATACCTTTACAAAGTTTGCCTGCAGTTTTAATTCAAAATTGTGATAATGCGCGAAAAACCGACAGGCGTTCGCGCGTTCGTATCGGAGACTTCTTCAAGATATCTTTTTGAATCGGGCGATTGTCATAACGTCCATGGCACTAATTTCGTACGTCTGAAATAGACATGGACATAATACTATTGAGATATCTTACGTCTGGGGCATCTGTTTACTATTCATTACAACGAGAGAGTAGTTACCACTATGAGTTGATCGCCGTTTATCTCCATAATGCTTTTAAACTCAACGTCATCGGCCTTCACTGATCCCTCAAACTTACCATTCTCCAACTTGTACGAGCCCTTCGTGAAAAAATTAAGAAGGATCGAAGGGCGTGTAAAATTGCTATAATGACTGTGTACCAAGATTATCAAATTATATATCCATAATATTATATATATCATATTATCTAGCACCGAAGCATATAACTATTCCGATATCCCTCCTCAAAGACACTGCATTCTCACCATGTAACAGATAAGTTCATTTCGAAGGTAAGTCTAGCATATTTCTGATCGTGAAACTTTTCGAGGTATTGATATTAATAGAATAATAGATCAATAAATTCATTATCATTATTTACCAAAGCGTCGGAACCGTCAGGGGTTTTCATTGCTGTTGTTTTTCCGATTTCCAGGTGGTTTTCTTGAATCAATTCGCCTCCTTTAGTTTCCAGGCGAGAGGTCAAAGAAGATTGGCCGGCTGTCAATTCCATGTGTATTCGAGAATGCATCACCTTCTCTTGAAGCTCCCGAGGAACGCCTATAAGACAATACACATATATATATATATATATATATATATATATATATATATATATATATATATATATATATATATATATATATATATATATATATATATATATATATATATATATATATATATATATATATATATATATATATATATATATATATATATATATATATATATATATTATACTTACACAGAGCGTCAAGGAAAGGTACCTTATCCTCATCGGAACATTGGTGTTGATATTCCCACGTGCCAAGGTAGGCTTCAACCATCTTATTCGCGATCGCAAAAAAGACAGATATGCTACGACCGCCGTTACATACGAATGTTCGGTGGCATGCATTTACCAGCATAGAAAATCCAGGAAAATCCGCATTTCATTGAAAAACCACAAATAGGGTATACACAGAATCATGTTTATGTATTCATAAAAGCAGCTTTTGGACTAATTATACGTATATATTTCTAGTTACAATTACAGATATGTATTATAGCTGTTATATGCTCTCATTTTCCAATGCCCTTCATACGTTTCTTTTATTGCATTTTTGTGTAGTTGTAAATAGTGGTCATACCAGTTTCCGGTATTTCAAATTTCTGAAATCAAATTTTAACGATATGAGTTCTACGACATTCAATATTGACTATACCAATACCACACGCAGATGATACATTCGACGTACAGTAGTCATTTTGTCACCGTTGACTTCCGACGAATATTTTGTCGTAACATTCAGATCTTCAGCCTTCAATTCTGCACATAGCTTACCATCCGTAATACTGTACATACCCTGGAACATTTCATTAGAATATGCCAGATACATTTCTCCTTGCAAGGACTTCATTCCTATTTCAAGCGTTTTACAATTTTAGATTATGTCGTTACAGAATAAATTGCTACCGATACCTACATAAAATATTCTACTAAATTTAGCGATCAGGGGCGGATTTAGGGGCTGGTCTCGGGGGTCCAGACCCCTGCCTTCCCATTGAGGTGGCCCTTTTCGCCAATCGACATTTATTGACATTCATCCTCTCGGAAAGTGCAACTTTTCGGACGTTTTTCTTCAAAAATATCTAAAACCAAGGGCTCAACTACGCGGAACCCTAACAGAGGCCTTAGACTTGGCTGTTTTTATCCGAGAAATGGCTTTCCTTTTCTTCTGGACCCCAGCCTTCTAATTTCCCTATCCGCCGCTGGGGATCTAATCCATGCATGTTGGATCGGTTAAATCATCTATTGTTAGCCAATTGTCGATGTAGTTATTAAAAAAACTTTGAAAGCGTTTTTGCTATACCTTCGCCTTCCTCCCACCTGGCAAAGTGATGTCACATTCTTGACCTAGTTTGAATTTATTTTCATTGAGAATCTGGCCGTCGCCAGTTTCCATACGAGAAGTGAAGTAATCGCCAGAAACGGAGAAAATTATCCGCGGCTTGGATTCGATCAGTTTCTGTCGGAGGTCTCCCGACATATCTATTCAAAATCAAATGCATACTTAAAATGCGTATAATTGATACTTGGTTTTTACTGACTAGGTCACAAATCAAACCCAACTTTGATGTATATAAACCGAAACTGATATATAAAGTCGAAAATCCAAATTTGACAGTTTACTGGTTGGAACACTTAATCTATATATCTTTATCATAAGCATCTTTAACTCACAGCGATGCAATAACTCACGTACTTACCTAAATTCTGGAGGAAAACTTCCTCGTTGTTGTCCGCCAGCTCATGGTTGTATAACCAGGTACCGATAAACTTCTCGACCATCTTCGTAACCGTCTAGTTTGTAACAGACTAAGTTCGCTAGTCTTAAGCAGTAGTCAAATACCTCACACACGATAAACACTTGCACAATACAATAAATATCTTACGCTAAACATGCGCTACCGGAATTATCTCGGGTTTCTCGAGGAAACATCCTACTAAATTAGAAAATATTCTACACGGGTTTATCTACATGTCTCACCGCTCATCTTTCTATATATTTTTTTGCCGTTGGAATTCGATCGATTCGATAGGTAAGCTATTCGCCCGAAAGAAAACATTCAGGTTAAAAAACATATCTTAAACAGATGGAACAACCATTTGTTTCAACCAGTTCCTTCTTCAGTACTGTAGCTCAGGCGATAAGTTGTTCCAAATGGTCATAGTGCCCGTGTATGTAAATGCAGTGTAAAACAACTATCATATTATAAGACGTACTCTTTTTAGAATTACGTGAATAGAAAATGATGTAACAAATGTTGTTATCTGAGCTCAAATGTATGGATATTTATATGGAGCTAATTAAATCTGAATCTGAATTTGGAGGAACATTTTTCTGCGAAGATGCTCATTTTTCACATGCGAAAAATATCAAGATTTTAAATAGCCACAGGGGGGAAAGGACTCATCATCAGTGCGCTCACAAATCTCAAAGTTGGCGGTTAAGTTTGAATAAATTAGTCTATTTTGAATTATTTGAACTCTAGTTTAACTTCTACAGTGATGTGAATACACGAGTATATAACATATAATTTCCTAAAACCATCCTCATATTTTGTGTCCGCCATGCATTTGTGTATGTTGTATATGTTGTAACATAAAATTGTACTTTTTGATATCAACCGGTACTGTAGATAAAATGAATTAATTAATGAATAAATCAACAACCAGGATGTATATGAAAATGAATACCACGTTTCAGTTGTCGTGAATGTTTCATCTGTTCGTATTGTTCGTTTTGATATATATGTAGATCTACTTACAAGCAGAGCAGACGACACCATTCATTTTATCCGAGATTATTTCGACGAAAAAATGAATACAAATTTGAGCACAGACAGAACGCGTAAATCTCAACAATCTGCGTCACTTTTATAAAATGAATGGCAAATTATACAGTCTCAGTCGACCCATCGTGAAATTACATTCGAAATACACAAATGATAATTTTTATTGCATATATCGTTTTATTCTGGAAATAAAATGACGGAAAATATACATGCTTAATTGATAGTCATAATCGCAACTTTTTATTTAAGCCTTCTTGTAGTTTGTTACTGTGGTCAAGTTCTCAGCAGGAATCTCGTAAGTCTACAAAAAGAGATTTTATCTACAGGTTCAGTAGATTTCAGATTTCGGATGAAAAGATGGTAGTACATGGCGTCGATAGTTTTGAAGCTTTTAATGTCTGATAGTTTAGGGAGGAGAATCAAGTGGCCACTCAACTTGATCTCTGGAACTTTAGGATCCACCAATTAACTTACTTCTTTCATCCAGCCATCTTTCACAACGACTGAATGTTTGACAATAACGTTCGGAAGATCCTTTATTTTGAGGTTTTCGGCGAACATTTTTCCATCTTTAAAGGCGTACGTACCCTAGAGACCAATGAATAAAGAAACGATAATGAGCGATCCATTTGAAAAAATATATCATAAAAACCCACTATGTACAAATCTAAAAGAAAAATCTATTCTTCAAAAAAAGAAATTAAACACAGAGTACACGACGTTTTGAATTTTCACGGTAATAACAATGATATATCAATAGCAATTTATTTCCACAAACAATTACAACGTCTAAATTTTGAAAATTTTCAAAAATAAAATTCCTTTCCGTTACTGGAAATAACATAAGCCTTGTATTTTTGCACCGTGGACTTTTATCATATAATCTATTATCCTTTTCTGGGTGTAGCTATTCTACGCTCGCCTTACTTTTCTGATATGAAGTAAGAAATTTGTGACATGGCGAATTACTATTATAGTTACCGTTATTTCGCGGCCATCAGGCAGCCGCATAGATGAGTCATTCCCATCAAAATAGATGATATCTTCTTGGTCGAATTCGCCATCCATCGAAATCGTTCGACATTTTAAATTTTCACCGACCTTCGTTATCACCACTTGCGTTTTCGAGTCGATCAGTTTATCGGTTAATTTGTCGTCAAATTCTATAAAGTAAGAGAAAGTAAATTGATAAATTCTATACTAACGATTTCACGAGTTTACGCCACAGCCACTGGGTGATACTTACTCAAATCTTTCATGAATTTTTTTTCGTTTTCATCTGAAAGTTCATGGTGGTAGTCCCAGGTCCCAACGAAAGTGTCCATCTCTACAGTTCGACGATTATTCTACAAGTGATCGCGCTACAGGTGACGTGTCGAATTTAAATATTTATAATATGAATTATTCACATGTATTCGTCGGGTGCTTAGAAAAAAATTATCGGCTGAAATCTACCAATGTGACCTTGACCTTGTACATATCAGACATAAGACGTAATCGCTAGACAGCGAGACATGAGGGCGATTGCACGGCCTAGAATGTGATGATTCATGATTTGATCAGTTTTGTTTTTCATGTTCGCAAGCACGTTTACGCGAAATTCCAAATTCATGATGTTGAAAAAATGTTTCGTAACGGTTTGCATGTAACCATTTTTGAAGTGCTACAGAACGCAGTGTGTACGAAAGAGTCAGCGAAAAGCTCCCATAGCCTGGATTACTTGCTGCGGGTTATGTAAAGAAAGACGTGATCTAAATTTGACCTCCAAGTTTAGATCACACATTACTGCCCAATGTTCGAACTTCGCAAACGAACCTTTTTCTGGTAGCCGTAATTACTACTTGCTTCATAGCAGATATCAGTTTTAGGAAGTTTTCATTATTAGAAACGTATTCATATAATTTTTGAAATTAAGAAAAATACAAACAAAAATTTATTCCGATCATACAGTTCGTAATCGATGAAAACAATCTCGCAGTAAAGACTCAACGCAAGAAAAATATCTTCGAGCTACACGTTCTTGCGTTCGAGTTCAATGATTACTCCAAATTTCGAGATATCACTCAATTTTTGCGATCGTTTTCGTGTACGATATTCACATTTCTTAGGCGTAAACACTTATTTAGCTTGATCACATGACAAAAACATGGTGCTACGGAGATAAAAGATTGTATCTTAATCAAGGCGCCGCCATCTTGGAAATTAAATCACCAAGCGTGTTCGTAAAAACCGCAAATCGTGAAATCGATCGCAAAAATCGGATGCTCTTTAAAACGCCTATGGACACTAAAACGATTCCATCACTAACCTTTCTCCCGTGCCCCTCCATCTTATACACAATAAACTCCACCAGATCATTAACCATTTCAAAAGGAAATGAATATATACAAAGTTTCAATTCATCAAATAATCATCGATTATCTTTATTACTATCAATATTGCTTCACCAATAATACAACCTAATTTCGGATGGTAAACCGATTGCCGGGAAAATATTTACTCTCTCGAGTGTCAAATTCGAGTGATGAATGTTAGATTTTCTTATAGGTCATAACGGTTTTCAGGTTCTTTGCAGCGACAGCCAGCGTCTGAAAAGCAGGATGAATGTGTTATATAATCGTGAATGAACGTATGCGATCGCATTGAGAAAAGAATAACGTTTCACTTCATTTGGCATTTCTAATACTTACATCTTTCATGACGTCATCTTTAACGGAGAGTATTTCTGAAACTATAACTCCTGGAAGATCAAGCAGTTCCATGTCTTCACAAGCCAATTCGCCCTTTTTTAGAACAAATGTTCCCTAAAAACGACAAGAAAAACGAAACTTTTTAATTATGTTGCAATAGCTGAGGCAAAAAACAAGCAAATATCAAAACTGGTTTACCTTAGCTTTGCGGCTATCGGGCAGAATAATATCTGATTTGGTTCCGTCGAGTTTTATTGTCATTTCTTCGTCGAATTTACCGTCTTTGGAAAACATGCGACAATGGAGATTAGCACCAGCCTTTTTGATGACTACTTGTGGTTTTGATGCGATCAGCGTTTCGACGATTTTCTTGTCCATTTCTAATAAAGTGGTTTATGATATCGCCAATGAACGTTACAGAATATTGCATGTCATCTCGTTTATTGCTATCTTTCTCTCGGAAACTTACTTATTTCATCCAAGAATTTGTATTCATTTTCATCAGCCAGTTCGTGGTGATATTCCCAGGTTCCGATGAATGCTTCCATTTTGACCGGTTGCGATTTGCTCAGCAAATGACTTTCTCTCAAAGCGCCTTCCGCATAAATACACTTGGCCCAATAATAATAAGCGTCATAATTGGCAAATTTTTACCGATAATGATAAAAATTGCACTTGTATAATAGTCTAGTGCAAATTACAGACAATTGCAACCTAAATAGACCACGAATACACTGACATTGAAACAAAACATACATCAGAAAAAATTCTGGTAGCGTTTCTTTTTTTACTTCGGTTTCGAAGATCCATCGTCTGCATTGTCAACAACATTGCACTATCGGTTCAAAGATGTGATGGTTTCCCCTGACTTCAGCCTGTGAACTATGGTAGAGATCTAGTCTAGAGTTAAAAATCAGTTCAACTACCATGACCTCGCCGATGTTAACAGTTGATTTAATAGCGAATCGTATATTGTTGGCCTCAATTAGACCAAAGAGTTACCGACTTTGACAAATACCCCGGATCAAATTATGCAAGTATTAACGAGGCTGTCCTATATACAGGATGTTTAAAAATTCAGACCCCCAGGAAATGTCCATGACTCCAGTCAGTGAAACTGTAGACGCTAATTTTGATTGAGATTTTGGGCAGCCACCCACAAACAACTAGGAACAAACAAAGAGAGCGTGAATAAACACAATCAAATTGCTGCCAGTGTAAAAACTGACCACGAGTGTTTTCAAAGAGAATCACCTCATACACTATAAATCTATTGCATCCGAATCTGCAAATTAATCACCTCGTGGTCAGTTTTTGCGCAGGTAGAAATAATTTGATTATATTACACTGAAATTTACCCTAATTGTTTGTCATGTATCAATGAATCTTTGTGAAAAGCTACCTTAACAACCCTACCCCACGTCAGGCTTCAACCGGAGTTAAGCCCGGAACGCACGCGACATAGGGGAACACGGAAACAGGAGAGTGATTCCGTGACTCCTCTTTGTGTCATTCGTTTACGAGAAATGCGAAACATGGTTTCGGGAGCAATGTTTCCGAGATCCAACGTTTTGATTCCGTGTTTCAGTGTTGACTTGTTTCCCTGCTTCGTATGCGTTGGGTCTGGTAAACCATTTTCTGGTGAACAGGGTTTTTTAAACGCATTGCATAATGCTGTTAATTTTTTTCAATTCATGAATGTTGCTTACATTTAAAGATAGCGAATTAGATTCAGGACAGAAAAGTTCAGTTTTAGAATATTCATTTTTGCGACTTACAAAAAAAGACTCAACACAAATTATTGATTATTCTAATCAACGAATTCATTTAATCAATTTAAATTACATGTGTACTGAGTATAATTCGTTAGTAAGTTCTATCAAAGCTGGTTGTATTTGGTGTTTCGGACTTCTGATTACAACTTTTTGTAATTCACCACTGTCGTCAAATTTTCTTCGGGAATAACCATTGTCTGAAATAATACAGCAATATAAATTCAGTGCTTGAAAATGAAAAAAAAAAATTCATCGAATATGGCAATGATCAAGTGATTGAGCCCCCATCCAATTTAACCTATCTAGGTGACAACTAAACTAAAATGAATGTCTTATAAATTGTTTGAGTATATAGGCCATAGTGGTGACAATCCTGATATGAGTTATATGAATATCGTTTTACCACTTTAAGCCAGCCATCTTTCACAGCAATACTTTCATTTACAGAAATACCGGGTACACTTTCGATTTTCATATTATCCGCCCGTATGACTCCATCTTTCAACAAATACTTTCCCTAGATAAACAGAATGATAAAAATGAATAGATAAAATTAATTTCTATACCACTCTTCACTGAAAATTGAGAACGGTCGACATAAAATTCACATACAATCATACCATTTACCAATTTCATCCCCATGTTTTATATTTGAATTTAGAATGCAACGAGTTATGTTTTATATTTAGGTTTAAAGAAAAAATGTACGGTAAAGTTCGTAAAACCAGGGGCCGGTTGCATAGTCATCGCTTAGACTTAAGACCAGTCTAAGACCAACTTAGTTCTATAGCCAATCTAACATCTTAAGACCAGTCTTAAGATTTAAGACTACTTTTGGAATTAAGTCACGACTGTGCAACTGGCCCCAGAAGACTACCAGCATTTGTGAAAGCATTTATAGCGTATTTATTTTATACTGATTTTCGGTAATTCAGCTGAAATTTTAGTCTATCGATCAATAACCGTTTTCTAATTTACCGTAGCTTTTCGGCCATCTGGTAACTGCACCACAGAATCTTTCCCGTCTAAGTAGATCGTGTATTCAGTGTCGAATTCACCACCTACTGTCTCCATCTTCAAATGAATATTCGCGCCAACTTTCGTAACCTTAACCTTCGGTTTCGATTTCAGAAACTTCTTCACCATTTCTTTATCAATTTCTAGAATAAATCGAAATTGAAACATCAATTCAACGCTCAATATGACAAGGAGATAAAGCCTATGCTATAAAACGTACTTAGACCATCCAATAATTTCTGTTCATTTTCATCGGCGAGCTCATGATGATACTCCCATGTACCCAGGTGTGCTTCCATATTTCCTTTTCTGTTTTCCTTTCCGTTTACCGGTGGAACCCTCAAATTAAGCCGACTTCTATTATGACAACCTCGTTCTATAGGTGCAGAGGATATTTGACGAACTTTCTTTGCAAAAGTGCATATTTCCCGAGGTCACAATTATGGAAGTTTGCTTAATAGCTTTACCCCAGAAATCAACTAACCGTATGTTGTGCATAATTATTTCGCAATTGGACTACGTACAAAAAACTTATGATGATTATAATACGAAAAAAAGCACATCAGCGAATGTTGGAAACTTTTTAAAGCATCTCTTTTATTTTGACACGATATGATATCATATCACACTACATTTTCTAATTTGATATAACGGTCCATCTAAAAATTAGCCCAATGTCAAAACATTGCTGATCAATTTAAGTCGCAATTAAGATCTGCAACAAATGTATTGGTAAACGACATGAATGAAAAGTGTTTTATTCCTTTCTAAAGCTTTTTATGCCAGGAAACTGTGGTGAAATTCTCCGTTGGTAAAATCGTAGTCTAGAAATAAAGCGCAATGAGTTCAGACCAATAATTCCAAAGTTCAGTTTTAGAATATTCATTTTTGCGACATACAAAAAAGACTTAACACCAATATTATTGATTATTCTAATCAACGAATTTATTCAATCAATCAAAATTACATATGTAATGGATGTAATTCGTTAGTAAGCTCTATTAAAGCTGATTGTATTTCATGTTTCAGATTTCTGATTTCTGATTACAACTTTTTGTAATTCGCCACTGTTGTCAACTTTTCTTCGGGAATTACCATTGTCTGAAATCATACAGGAATATAAATTCAGTGCTTGAAAATGAAAAAAAAAAATTTCATGAAAACGAAATTCATCGAATATGGCAATGATCAAGTGATTGCAGAGCCCCCATCCAATCAAATCTAGGTGACAGCTAAAATGAATGTCTTTTTAATTTGTTTGAGTCTATAGGCCATAGTGGCGACAATCCTGATATGAGTTATATTGATATCTTCTTACCACTATCAGCCAGCCATCTTTGACAACCATACTTTCATTTACAGAAATACCGGGTACATTTTCGACTTTCAAATTTTCCGCCCGCATAGCTCCGTCTTTCAACGAGTACTTCCCCTAGATAAGCAGGATGATACAAATGAATGAATAGAATGTTTTTCTATACCACTCTCCACTGCGTAATTTGAGTGGGTTAACATGAAATATGCATACAAACATCATATTTTACCAATTTGATCCCCATGTTTCATATTCGAATTAGGAATGCAATGATTCATGTATTATATTTAGGTTTATAGAAGAAATGAATGGTAAATTGTCAGGTTCGTAAAACTTTCTTTTTATGGAAAATTGAGAATATAGATATTCAATTGTGAAGACTACCAGCATCTGTGTAAGCATTTATAGCGTATTTACTTTTTACTGATTTTCGATAATTAAGCTGAAATTTTAGTCCATCGATCAATAACCGTTTTCTTATTTACCGTAGCCTTTCGGCCATCTGGTAACTGCACCACAGAATCTTTCCCGTCTAAGTAGATCGTGTATTCGCTGTCGAATTCACCACCGACTGTCTCCATCTTCAAAAGAAGATTCGCGCCAACTTTCGTAACCTTAACCTTCGGTTTCGATTTTAATAACTTCTTCACCATTTCTTTATCCATTTCTAGAATATATCGAAATCGAAACATCAATTCAACGCTCAATATGACAAGCCGATAAAGGCTAAGCTAGAAAACGTACTTAGATCATCCAAGAATTTCTGTTCATTTTCATCGGCGAGCTCATGATGATACTCCCATGTACCCAGGTAGGCGTCCATTTTTCCTTTTCTGTTTTCTGTTCTGTTGAACAGTGAAATCCTCAAATTGAGCCGACCTTATTGTGACAACCTCGTTTTATAGGCGCTGGGGATATTTAACCAACTTTCGTTGCAAAAGCGCATATTTACCCGAGGTCACAATTATGGAAGACTGCTTAATAGCGTTACTCCAGAAATCAAATCCGACCCTGTAACCGTATGTTATACATAATTATTTCGCAATTGGGTTTAGGCTTCGTACAAAAAACATGATGATTGAAATAAGAGAAAAACACGTCAAGAAATGTGGGAAACTATTTAAAGCATATCTTTTATTGTCACACAATATGATATTATATCCGCACTATATAGTATATCTTTTCAATTTGAAATAACGTCCATCTAAACTTTAGCCCAATGTCAAAACATTGCTGATCAATTTAAGTCGCTAAGATCTGCAACAAATCTATTGGTCAGCGACATGAATGAAAAGTGTGTCATTCCATTTTAAATCTTTTTATACCAGGAAACTGTGGTGAAATTCTCCTTTGGTAAAATCGTAGTCTGAAAAAATAAAGTGAAAACATAATATCCATATAAGATGCTAGTTGATTTTCTTCCTTTTCCGTTGAAAGTAACTTGTTCCTATGGCTTGATCTGCTTCAACTGTTGTTATAGGATTTCACTATCTACATTCGGTTTAATTCAAATGGTTTTAATCATTATCAACTCACCATTTTAATCCAATCACCCTCCACTTCCATGGTTTCTTCCATAATCATCTCTTGGACGTCCAAAATCTTAATGTTCTCGCCGCACAGCTTTCCGTCTTTTATTGAGAACAGTCCCTGAAAAATCATTTCATTTGCTCTATCATGACATTCGAATGTATCCAGATATGCTTTCATTTATTTCCATCAGTGAAACCTTGAATCATTATTTTACCTTTGCTTGACGGCCATCGTGGATTTTAAAATCTGATTCTGTGCCGTCCAGGTTTATATTGAATTCATGGTCAAATTTTCCATTCAAAAAAACCTTTATTCTAAGACCTTTGCCATGCTTGCTTATTTCCATAATTCCCGTCATGTTGGACATTTCCTCCAGCTCTTCTTTATCCAATTCTGTGGGAAAGTATGGATGATATGTCATGAACATATAGTGATGAACGAGTTTGATAAACACACTATTGAGGAAACTAGAGCTGCTCAGATGTTAGAAGTATCAAGTGTAGAATCCGGTTAAGTCAGGACAAATCACAAATTTATATTCATCCACGCTACAGGGTATAATGCGCAGCTGACTGGTCGACTGGACGACTAAACGCCCGGACGGCTGAACGCCTGGACGCGATGGTGAAAAATGTGATGCTGGAGAAGAACATATTGGCGACGGTGGCAATGGTGGTTTCGGTGATGATGATGATGGTAGTGATGCTGGAGGAGATGTCAGTGATGGTGGTAATTGTGGTGATGGCTATGCTGATGGTCATCCAGTCGGCTAGTCATCCAGTCATCAAGTCACTCGCTCATCCTGTCATCCAGTCGACCAGTCGTCTAGTCGCTCAGTCACCAAGTCGACCAGTTGACCAATCGTCCAGTCACCAAGTCAAACAGCCATCCAGTCGTCCAACCATGTCACTTGTACAGTCGGGTTAGGGGTCTTATCACGTCAAAATGAAGAGCCGAATCACTACCAACGTATGGAAAACATTCCTACACCCTTGCACTATTAACCCGTATTCTGCACAAGGACGTGATCTGTTTTATTACCAAACTTACTTAAGCCTTCAGCGAACTTTGCAACATCTTCTCCGGGTGACAGGTCGTGATGATATTCCCAGCGACCGACAAATTTATCCATATCGTCGAGTCTTGAAACAATTCAGATTCCTTCAATATGATAATAGAAGATATAGTTACTGTCACTATAATTCTCAAACTGTAATTCACGCGTTTATGACCAATAGGTCAGATTGTGGCTATTCTTTATATTTATCTTATGATTACGCGTAGTAAAGTTGGATATATCTTCGGCAATAATAAAATGTTTTCATTACCTGCAGGTCCACAGTACACACGATTGAACGACTAACACAACCCTGGTAGGATTTCTGGCGGTTTATTTTTGGACAAAACCAGTTTGAATAAGAACTGATATTATTCATAGATATTAGTGAAATGAGTAATCATAAAATCTTGTTGTTTCGTTTTGCATGGTACGACACGAGTCCGTGTCACATCGGTAAACCCACTTGTACCCAAATGTATATTTCATCCACAAGAATCGTTAATGTAAAAAAGAGTTGATCTTCAATAAATGAAAGCTAGACGAGAGAAATCCCACAATAGATTCAGCCAAAAATGAAAGTTCTATAGTAAAATGATATAGTACATTTCGAGCAACGTTGCGGCTAAATACTATCAGCCATCATCAGGCGTTGCTCGAAATATACAGTATATCATTTTACTATAGAACTTTTCATTTCTGGTTTAATCGATTGTGGGATTTCTATCACCTTTCACGGATATTGTGTATCTTCTCGACTCAAACGAAAGATTCAATTTCTTTCAGATCTCGAGATTGATTAAAAACGTTATATCATTTCCTTTCATTCATTGCGTTTATTTATTCAGTAATATTAACATTCTCCAAGGATGCTACAATGATTAATTTCAAAAAGCTACTGAAGACTGGGTATTATTTTCTCGTTTAGTCTTGCAGTTTCTTATATTTAGCTACTGTTGTCAAATTCTCTTCGGGAATAACCATTGTCTGAAATCGTGAATTAAAAGAAAAGTTAACATAAGATAGTTCTAATTTTCAAAATCAATACCGGTTAGTGTATTAGTATGAATTTGAGAGAAATACACAGTGAGTCAATTTACCACTGTCATCCAGCCATCTTTGACAACCATCGTTTCATTGACAGTAAGACCGGCTACATTATCCAATTTCATGTTATCCGCCCGCATAATTCCATCTTTCAACGAGAACTTCCCCTAATGGAAATTTATAAAAAAGAATTTCCAATTTAAGATTACAAAATTTTAATAAGAGCAATAATCATGGGATAGATACAAAGATTTGTATGAAAATAAACAACCAGGCATCAGCACCTACGATGTAGATGTGTCAGCATGTATAATGTTGATAACGTTTCACTAGCCTTAGGGATTCATTCGCCAACAGATTCGCCAACGTTTACTCTATTTACCCTAGCTTTTCGTCCATCGGGTAACTGTATTGTAGAATCCTTCCCGTCCAAGTAAAATATATCATCTTGGTCGAATTCACCGCCCGCAGTCTCCAACTTAATGCGCATATTTTCGCCAACTTTCATTACCCTTATTATCGGTTTCGATGCCAATATTTTTTTGACGGTCTCGTCGTCCATTTCTGAAAAATCAAAGCGTCATCGAGATATGAACTACTTGTATATCACAGTTATCCGGCGTAACGGTTTCCGTGGGATAAAAGATAACCTTACTTAAATCATCCCTGAACTTCTGCTCATTTTTATCAGCGAGCTCATGATGATACTCCCAGGTACCCAGGTAGGCTTCCATTTTTCCACCCTAAAAAAGACGCTCACTTCACCGATAATGGCATTATACAGGCAAAACGATTTACCCTGGACAAAATAATAAGAAAAACTATTGAATAAACCTTAGCGCATGGGATGACAAACGTTTCTATGTATGTTGTATCCAATTATAAAGTTCATAAAATGTTAAAACCTTAAGTAAGAATAGAGTGACACACACACACGCACACAGTAGGAACGCGTCACACAAAAGTTAATGAATATTTCTTCAAAAAGAGAATAATGAATGATGTCTTTATACTGATCCGCTTCATTGAGCCATCGAAATATATGTATGATTGCATTGAGTGCTTTCGATCAATGAGAAAACAGGTCGGTTTTCTAGGGACTCAACTGCGCGTAAAAAAACGTTTATTCTAACGCGTTATGTAAACTTGTCTGGTATAGTTATAGAACAGATGTTTTATTTGTCCAGTAAACCGTGAAATAGGTTCAAAATGGCAATCTATCGGAGAAATTCACCGTGTACCTTTATTATCGCTCCCCGGGGACGGATCGATGCTCGAAAAGAGCCCAGAATTTCGCCCAGGGAAATATCATTTTCCACTTGACCACATTCTGATTGTGAAAGCTGCACTCAGACGAAGCGCTCCTGGTGAGTGTTTTAATTAGAAATATACAATGGACGATTGGCTGCAATTTTCACGAAGCGGTTCAGGAAAATCAACCGTACGGCTTCGCGTGCGATGATTATGGGTGACGTGAAACGACCAAGTCCACCAAATACCGATCCTTTCGGTAAATAGAATGTTGTTTGAAAATTTTTAAGTCAAAGATCTATTTTTTAAGTGTGCGTGTACTTTTTAATATGTCTTATCTCCTAAGATTCCCACGTGGTTTAAACTGCCGAATTGAACATAGTTGATAACACGAATATAGCTGTTTTTATACAATACCTATTAAATTCCACGTCTACAAAATGGAAATGCGAAAATGAAAAGGAAAGCTTTTGTTTGGGCATTTCTGCCTGAACATTTACTTAACGTCGATGTACACATTCCATCCTTTAGCTACGTTTTATCCATTTCAGGTCTCAGTCGGCCATGGAATCTTTTCGTTTTCAGAATCCCGTGAGACGACCAAGTAATTTGTCGGGAGGAATAACGCGGCATAGGCATATAAACACAGACGCCATCTATTGGATAGGTTGAGATAATTGATGGTATTAGCGTCAACGCATGGTAGACAGGAGCAGTCGTTTTGGGACGAGATAAAGGAGATTAACGAGGACTCCGTGCAACCACCTATCCCACTAGATGGCATGCGTATCAGTGCGACAACCCAGTCAAAATCTAGTTCATTTTCTATGAACCTTCATCTTGATTTATAGCCTCCCTCGTCAGAAATTTCGGCAAATCAATCCTCTTGATAAACCCAGGTGATCCTAAGGTTCATATATAGGGCCAATTTTACCAATCACCATTCAAAGAATATGAGTAATTATGGATAGATTTTAATTGAATCTGAGGAGAAATCCACAAGTTGTTGTCTGAAAGCATACTAGCGAACCTGGTGGTTCCTCGCTTGCCACAAGTGGAATCCTCGATTGCCACAGTCGAAAGAAGAGTCTTCATTTTTTCTGATGGTGTTACAGTCGTCTTGGAATGGACATTTTGAAATCTGGAGATTTTACTATTCTCCGTCCAGATCTTTCTTTCATAGAAAGCGGTACCGAATACTCAATTTCGAGCCCCCGCGCCAGGCGTGTTGATTGAAATTTGACTTGGGAATGCAATCTCGATTCGTCATTTGCAAATTTGATAAAGAGGCATTGAGGCAATGAGTAGATATATCAACTTATTTATTTATTCGTTAAAAATTTACAAGATATAATAATAATACGTTTATACATATCTATGGTTCAAAAACGACAGTCATTATAATATATATATGTTATGTTTGCATGTGTACTCTGTATACTGGTTTTAAGTAATACCCATATAATGTTGAACAATTAATCATACATTAAATTTTACAGCATCTATCTATTGTCTTTACCTCGATTCACAATTTTGCTTTGTAATTTATGTTCGTGGATATATCTCGATAGGAAAGATATTAAGCATATCATATTTCGCTTCAAAACAAGCAAACTGACGGAACAGTTACTCTTTAAGATTTCGATAAGGATAAGACTACATGCAATCATTGAAGATTATCATGTCGTCCAATAAAACGACTGTAACAGAATCGAACAGCATTGAACCTTCGTCGTGCAACGTGATTGTTTTTTTCTGGTGGAAGAAAAACATTATTTTTGTATCGACTGCTTTAGATTCGTCCTGTTTTGTTATATACAATTCGCTTATTCCCAAAATGCAGTTTTGATTCAACCTCGAATAAACAACATGGCAGTCTACGCATTGGAATATACTTCTAAAACATGGTTGGATCTATAGAGCTCGGGGGTCGGGACACTGCCGTATCCAATGAAATCGCCCGATGTTTCAGGACGACGCTCGCAAAATTACAATCACGTTCTGGGAAATTGCATTCGCTCAGGTGCATTATTTCTCCTTACAACAAGGGGATGCCCTCTTCGGAATCGCTACTTTATCCGAGGATTGCCCTTCAGTTTCTTTTGGACCCTCTACCTCAGTTTTTTCTAGATCCACCCTGCAAAGGGTAACTTTCCTAATGTTGACGTTTCAAACTACAGTGGAACCTCCGAACTCGGATACAACGATTCATCGTTTATAACAAACATAGGATTTCGTTCCAAGTAAGAAAATTTGATTCATTTCATACTGTATATAACGAACTATCGGTTACAACGAATATATTTTCTGGTGCCGCGCAGTTCGCTGTAACGAGGTTCCACTGTAATTTGAACTAAATTCTTTTTCAATAACCTTCCTCTTAACTATATGAAACGTGAGTTATTTTAGTTATATGAACCAAACGAATGACAGAAAGCATCTTTTTTCTGTGTGGAAAGTGGCGACCGAGCGGCTGATGACTGCAGTGTATATTTCATGTTATAATTACATAATTACTATCTCGTTAAGCAGGAGCTACGAGAAATGAATCATTTTTTAAACATTACCACGAGCTGAAATAAATAAAATTGTACTCTTGTAGTTGGCTGTCAAATGTAAATTATTCCAAGAAAAGTGTGATGATATTGGATTTACATAAATTCACATGACACGCCAACCATAGAATTCTGACTTTTTCATTTTGAGGTCTTGGAAAATATCTGCTTGAAATATGAAGTCGAAGAACTTAACCTTTTCATCAATGTTTTCCCTCAGAGGCTTCTGTTGATTTTGGGATACACGACTGTCTAATCGCTCTCTAATTGCGCTAGAATAAGCTACACTGGCTAGATATGATAAAACTTCATATATACATCAATCATCAGAAGCGAGTGGAGTTGTTCAGAAGTACTGTAAATATTTTTAAATCAGTAGTTATATGCAACCCTGGTCAGTGTAATATACAAAATATAAGCACTACTTTTGCCCTGTTTATGACTCTGTCTCTTGTCAGTGTCGGCTCAAGGACATAGCTTTGCCTACGAACTCATCTTCGTAGCAACTTATCATCTAAAGCATGTTCCCTGAGAAACAGAAGCCTTGGGGATTACCACCGGGAGAGTCCATTTTCAAGTTTAGCTCTCGTGGAAGTGACGAAAAAACGTCAATAAGACTGTTTCCTCTGCTCTCGTCAAATCCCAATAAGACGTAAGTCACTTACGTAGCACAACGTTTTGCTCGATCAGAAATGAAATCGGAATCGGCATATTTTGATGTGAATATCGATCGCTATAAAAGACTGTATTTGCGGCCGTTTCGGTTTTTCGTTGTCGGTTTTTCGGCGGTTAAAACGCTGCCGTGGCTTTTACTAGCGTACAGAGTACGACACATGTCGTCCTCGGAAAGACACGAACCGGAAACTGAACGAGACTGCGATGACAGAAGATTATGCCTAGTATTAGTAAGAGCATCTTCGGGATGCAAAAATACTGATGACCGTGAAACCTTGGCCGAACTCGCGTGACTTCCCTGACTACTTTGACTTTCTTGACTCCCGCTACTTGCTCGCTCGTCGAAGTCAAGCATCGTCGAATCGAAACTTTTACGCTTTCTTTGTTTGGTCCATACGGACACGTCGGGTAGATTCAGGCGCTCGCTCGACGCTAGGCTGAAGCTCAGAGTTCGTGCCTTACGCGGAGGCAATACTGGCGAATTTTCAACCGAATTACACAGCGATACGTTTTCTAACAACTTCTCTTTAGCGGCCGTGTCTACGCTACCCGAACGCGTGGGAAGTTTTATTTGAACTTCGGTCAATAAATCTCGTAAACTACGAAAAGACGGCCGCCTGATCTTCGGAACCTCTAAATCACTGGGAACAGGAGACGCCGAGCCGTCGACGTTTCCCGTTTGCTCTAGTTTATTACACGAGGAATCGTCTGCAACGGATTGTGCAGGCGAACATTCGGAATTAGTTTCTGGATCCGTCACCTGCACTTCAACGGCCATGTTTTTGCTAGGAAAATTAACCTGATAGCGTTTGAGCAAATTTCTGCCCTCCTTAAGGGTTTTACTACGTGTCGGTTGTTTCAATATACCCGAATAGCTCGTCCTCCTCGCCCCGAATATGTTGCCCTCGCTGGCCCTGCGTTTAGCCTGATGTTCAGGCGAATCCGGATCTTCGATGTTGATACTCAGATTATCGCTCAAACTACTCACTTCAGACGGTTGGTCTTCGACCCAGTTTGCCGTCGCTTCGACGCTATCAACTATCACAGTTGGTAATACGTGCGGGTACGTATACAGCGGGCTCGGGCTATGATTCGACAAGTCGACGGCCGCGTTCGCATTTTCGTGTTTCACCAGGCTGTAATTTCGCTTGGCTTCTTTACTGCGATGTCGACCGGCTTTTATTCCGATGTAAACTATCAGTAACACCAACATACCGCCGAGAAATCCGGCGATGCGGATTCCTACCCAGGGGTCGTAGGACCGATAAACTTCCTCGCGAGTTATTTTCGATTTGTAGTTGACGTCGGTTGCATGTTTATTGGCGTACGGCGATAAAGTCGGGCTTTTAGATTGTCTATGACTCGATGATGATGACGATGATGATGAGGGACTTGTCGTTAACAATGGCGTCTCACCATCCTCACTGTGTTTGCTCATCCCGCATCGCGTTTAATTTTCATCTCATATCTAAAACAGACGAATAAACACAACATTATTTCATCTTCTATTAAACAATTTCATTTGAAACAGGACATACGCGGGCTTATAGTAAATGCGAGGTCTGTTCGATATAGCCGAAATATGCATTTTCAGATGATACTTTGCATATACCGATTTTCAATGCGTGATATCCTTGATCCGGTTCCACAGTTATTAGTTAGAGTAAACTCCGAGTTAAAATTAGTTCATTTTCAAAGAGTTAACTCTGAGGTAAATCTTAACTCACAACTGTGGAACAGGGTCCTTATGTTTAGGTCACGGTTACGGTTTTTTACATTGACGCCATTTCAAGACTTCGAATACGGTTACACTATAAAAAGTACGGTAACCAAGTAGGTCTGCCACGCCTGGTCAGTGCTCAGTCAATAGTGAGCTATTGTATATTTCATTTCAAAAGTGCTGTTAATCAGGAAATTGAAACTGTTCTCATTGTACTAGTATATATACTCATATCACTTAAAACTGCTTGACGTCATAAAGGAATGAATTGCTATCGCTACACAACATTATGATTATACGTTTGACTTATAAACTTTGAGAATACAGTTTTAATTATTACGAATTGAACGAAGGAATCAACTATCGACATCGACTAGTTCTGACGGGCGTGGTCGAAGTCATTTCCAGTGAGGTTCAAGATTGATTCGATGTACGTGCTGCACTGTCTTCGCTAACAGACTTACGTCAGTATGGAACTCATGTATGTGACGTCACAGTTTGTTGACCGTCAGTAAGTATTGGAGACTTGCCATAGATAAAGACATAAGATAAATAAGGTCATTTAGAAAGTCCGGAGATGCCATATGAATCTCTCATTTTATTGATCGTCAATATGGCATGGTCACGAAGTCTGTTTATTCAATTATGTTACAAAATCTTCTCCTGAAACTGTTGGATCGAATCCGGCTTTATTTTGCAATACACGCCTGCTCGTCCATAGCATCAGACTGACAAGAATCCAAAGTTAAAATCATTTTGCATCTCCTAGCTCGTCTCCAGTTGGTCTCGGCAAAAACTAAAAGATAACCAGAACGGCATCTGAAATTCCACTCTGCATAATACATTAAACACAGTTTCGGCGTTACAAGCGATTTGATGACATTTTCCAAACATTGTCATTATTCATGGATTTTCTATATCAGACCGAAAGTGACATAATCCAGTTGCCTGCGCGGGGATCCAGGTTGCAGTTTATTCCCGGGATATTGGTCGGCGCATTGGAAGAAGATATGAAAGATGACATGCATGAATACGCGCGATTTTAAGCGCTGTATACCGATGACACACTGTGCGCGCATAGCAAAATCTCGATAATATCGAAGTATTTACCGAACGCTTCTGGGTAAAAGAAATATCATGTTAGGTGAGAAAACATGAAATTCAGAACAGCACCGATGCTATTCGAGCAGCAATAGTCGATCGTGCCCCCAGTCGAACCCTGAATCTAAAGAGCTGGGCCATTTAGGAGACACATCTTCACCGGAACTCACTAAGCTAAAACTGTTCCCCGAGCTGGTGGCAGCGAGTTCAGGAGCGATACCTGGCAAGCGAGGATGAGGTAACACTACACATATCAAAGCAAGGAACCACTTTCATTTATGTTAGAGATAGGTCTCCCATGTAAATCCGTAAATGGGCCGAATATTGCAATTGTTGGCCAGAGCAGACCCCGTAGACGATACTGATATCTGCGTTACGTTCTATGAGAAGACTAGTCAGGAAATGGAATAGGTTTTTTGGTCGGTGATCAACGACGATATGGGTCCACAAATCTCCGGTATAGCTCGTAGGTTTACCGTTAATGCGAATCACAGGGACCCTTTTTTGGCACTGATCCACTAACCACACCCTTCCATGCCTTCCATACCGTTGAGACTTTATATACTCAAGTAAACATCTTCAAAACTAACACACAAAACAAGAACACCATTCTAAATGATAAACCCAGCGAGAGTAACTTCTGAAAACTTCTCAAAACTATCTGGACTTGGCAACCTGAGATCTTACTATTTCTTGTAACAATAGGCCTGAGTGCAGTTTCAATGTACCCACACGTCTCCAGTTTACTGCAGGATAATTCATCATTTCTCGATAGGATCGATTTTATTCACGTTCATTTGTGATCAGTGCCGATATGTGGTTTCCATTTCCTATCAAAGTGATATATCGTTCACGCGTGGTTTACAATTATCCACGATACGCAGACGACACAGAATGCCATCGCGGGCTACCTTACTGTGTCATCGTCTGTCTATACGAGAAGTCCACAGCAACGAAATGAGCCGCATCAAACATTATAATCACTTTTACTCAGCAAAGTTATTATACTTACATGACGTAAGAAGAAATTTCCCTCTCAGAAAGATCTGTAGAAGGAATATTCAAATGTACCTTAAGAGATTGAAAGATGTTGTATTCATCAAGTTAAAGAATTAAATGCTGGGATTATTTCTATGATACGTAGGGATCTACAATATTTTAGAAAAATGACATTTATTCTAGAGTGTCTCGTTGTCATTTGAGAGTTAAGTTTTCTTCATGGACTTAAAAATGGGAGTATAACATGGTCTATAAAACATGGTTTCTTTAATCTGAAATGGGCAGCCTTTGCAAGTGAGCTGCTAAATGAACTGAACGCTAATTGTAAGAACCATCAAACTTAATGAAAGCTAAATTGTTGTGATTTAGCAGCAAGTACGCCTTCTCGTGGCCTCGCAACTCTAGTAAGTGGTTGCAATCTGGGAATTGGTACTTATGAAGTGGCGAGAAGGACTAAGATATAGACAAAAACAAATTCTGCGAGGAAAGTGAAAGGAAGTGCGGTGAGAACTGGTAATTAGCAATTGGTCGTCGACAAGTAAAAGACAAAGAAAAAATGGTGTTTTTTGATCTAATCATCTGATGAATTGTCGTGATTAACAAGAGCTTTTGGAGAGGAAAAACAGGATGGAGAACATTTGCGATATCATTCCCATCGAGATAAACAACAATGAGATCAACAGTTTAAATGTCATGGTCACTTTCTTGGAAAACGTAATTAATGCATCATTTTAAAGAATATCAAATGCAGGTTTTGCCGGTGATTCTCGGGTTTTTTTGGTACGCAATATTGACGATGCGAAATCAAGAACCGCATGTTTTACTGGGTCAAACAAAATCGCGATTTTAATTCATTTTGAAATATCTAAGTAACTGTTAAAGCATGGAGTATAAAACGCACATGGAATATAAAAGTATCGTTTTAAAGTACATGGTTAAAGCTATTTTTCCTAGTTTTTCAGCGCTTTAAGAACGTTACTTGCAATTTGATCATTTCCCGCTTGAGTTTGAGATTGCGCACCATAGGGATTTCCCACAGCGCATTGCCATTGCACTGAACATTGAGATTTGCGAAAAGAAATCTCAAAAATCATTGCATGAATTGAGCCGTATTATGTCTACCGCTGTTCGCTAGCTTAATACATTGATTAAGAACTTAGAATTGATCTAGTTCTTAAATCACGAATCGTTACATCTTAACCGGAACCAACACACCATCTGACCCGATCGAATACCGGTACTAATAAGTCGGCCAGGGGAAGGTTTGCGATAGTAGACCGTCACGTTGCTATTAGCGCTAATGAAGTACGCCTCATAGACTTATTACTAAGCGGCAAAGACATTTTCTGACGATGTTGATGGATGAAAGGATCTCGGTAGCACGAAATCTCGGCGAATGTTGACAAATGATGAAATAACCGCAAGAACAAGATACTTTTCTTTCATCGATTGAGTGCCAAGACACAAGGGCCGCAATGATTGACCACCTCGGTGCCGAGTCGATACCCAAACCGACCAAAAAACATCGATTACTAACTATGCGATGATGGGGCTTGTTGCACAGATGCGACTTAAGTCCAAAAGTGGTCTTAAATCTTTAAACTGGTCTTTAGTTGTTAAATGATTTTTGAAAATTGGTCTTAGGCGGGTTTTTTAAGTCTAAGCTGTGACTATGGAACTGGCCTCTGGTGTCAACTGCTGCTGTTCTGATAAGAATCCAGCTACTGGTTCAGCTAAAAAAAATCGTTCGAACCTGTGGATACGGTGTATATACGCTGTTTGCTACATCGACATTTGGTAATGTTTCATTACTAATGTCTGTCTTATCCATATTGCTGGGACCCTTCTACTGGTCTATACTACTGGTATATAGACTCCGACATTCTATATTTCTGATGAGAACTGTGGAACCTCGGCATTGGAGACCGGTAGACTGGTATTCGCTTCCTCGTTAATACACGGGCAGTAGGTATAACACTAACAAAAATGACTCCCGTTATTTATCTTCCTTGCTTCAATTCATTACAGAGTGCAT
The DNA here is from genome assembly GCF_964204645.1 of Tubulanus polymorphus. Lineage (NCBI taxonomy): Eukaryota > Metazoa > Nemertea > Palaeonemertea > Tubulaniformes > Tubulanidae > Tubulanus > Tubulanus polymorphus. Next base: position 6,696,628 of record NC_134029.1, on the reverse strand, counting down.
GTCGCCCACGGGCAGCATCAGCTTTCTGTGTATGGAAATCTGTCCTCGCGGTCCCTTGGTTTCATTCTATTCACGCACTTCACGTCATCCGTGCACCAGAATTTACATTGAAGTGGACAAATATAAATGATATAAACTACTGAGTCGCGTATATTCTGTGATTTATGGATGAATTCGATGCCGCAATTACATTATTAGTTCTATGAAGATCGATGGGATTTTAGTATTGAGGAAATCTTCACATTTTGCAACAGAATCTGCTTCGAAGATTGATATAACTGCAGCATGACAGTTTTAATGCACCCCGCTTCCTGAAGCTTCGGGGTTGCATTCTTTCTCGAAGTCGCTTCATCTACTCCTTCTGATTCACATTACGAATCGACGAATAAATTAATGAGTTGAAAAGAATTTTTGTCCCCAGCGAGAACCACAGAACTTAGTCACAAAAAGCCATCGAAAAAAAGAAGCGTTGACATTTGTCTTCCGAATTTGCATGTAATTACGGTTTGACATTTCAAAGCGAATACTACCTTTGAAAATATGGTAACTTTGCATAAAAAGAATCTTTTTTCTAATTGGTAAGATTCTCGAATGAGAATGAATGAACACGATGAAGCTTCAAAGAAACACATTTCTCTGTTTCCAAAATGAAGATTCAACGAGTGAACACTCTGTTTCGAAAATGATGTTTCAATGAAAAAACAGATTGAAGTTTCAAACAAAATCATTTCTCTGTTTCCGAAATAAAGATTCAGTGAATGAACACGATGAAGTTTTAAAAAAGCGCATGCTCCTTTCTCCTTGAATAGATTATATACAATGATATGCAGCTAACTGAAAGCAATATTATATCATTATCAATCCAAAAGGTCAAAGTATAAGCCGCAATCTAATTATCCATAAGCAAGACCGTTACTCGATGGACTAAGATTATCGGTGGCATTTAAGAAGTCAGATAAACTAAAACGAAGGCCGCAGCTGTTTATAGTTCATTTGAACTGTATCAAGAGGAGAGGTCATTTGACACGAAACAATTGCTCACCACACATTTACCCGCGTATATTTAATCCAACTCTAATTGGATTTAGCATCGCTGCCCGCTAATGAATTGATTTATAATTGTTATGTAACCGTTCACATTCTGGTATCGATCTCAATTCGAAATCTAATATCCCCGGACTATATATGCAACATCGACGCTAATATCAGTAGTATATACTACTGGGAAATCTATCACGACCCTTCAGGATACTACCTGAATTTGTACTAAGTAGTCACTATAGAATTAGGCAACCGAAATGTTTGATATACATATTTTGAATTACAACGCGGCTATTTAAAGTTTCGATTCCCAGTAATGTATATTAATGTATATTCTTGAGGCATAATGTATCAGCTACCCAGTGAGCCCCGGGTAAAATCACGACCATGTAATGTACTGTGCATATAGTTCCCGAGATGTGGCCTAATGATGATAAATTTAACTAATAGCATTGAAAATGCAGTGAATGTGAAACATTCTGGTATTACAAATGACGTCCCATTCTCGCCCAGGTACATGTATATAAATCAGGAAACATTGCATCATCTATGCATGTAGCTAGCTAATATATCACAAACTGTAAATATTTCGTAGCTTTTCAAGTCGTAAAAGGGTTCCATTTTATTTCAGGATAGAAAAAGGCAATGAATAGACTGACGTTCTGATGACGAACGGTTAAACATAGCGCCGAACTAGCGCCGAGCTCGGAGTGTCAAATATTCTTCGTTTACAATAAAACAGGTATGTACAATATTACGAAAAAACAGAAAAATCCGTTGGGCACTGGTGTGATATAGAAGATTGTGAATATATAGGTTAACACAGTGATATTTAGTGGGATCGGATGCTTATTTCATATATCGGGTCGATATAGTATTATACGAATACATCTAGTACGTACATTACTCTCTTTTATAGATATGATGCTATATATCATATCCGGCGTTGCCTGCGCTGAACAGTGAAAATTCCAAATTGATATTAATGTATATTTAGCAAGCAGATCATACGTCAAACTCAGAGACACGTCATCATCGATAATAAAGTTAGACGCAGAAAGAAGTTACGATCGGGTGATGTTTGATACACCACGAAGGCTGTCGAACTTCAATTGGACCTAATTCGCGACATGAATTCCTGATCGTGTTCTCGGATTGAAAACAATTCCACTTGATCAATGTGTGGCTTAGCTTATACACAACACGCTGAATCAATTATATATATATGGCAATCGCCACCACCGACGACTTCTCCCGGCGTAATATTCTCTGATTGATTGTTACATGGGTCCTATTTAATTGATCTCGGTAATAAATACAAATATTATTCACCCAGTCTCGTATAATATCCAAATTATGGATAATTTATTGTCTGTTGCGGTCTGGCTGTAACTGCGCTGTTAGATGAAATTCGCCTTTATGAAACGTAAAGCGAAGAATGATGATATTATCCCAATTGCGCCACCGCAAAATCATCCTCCCTGGCAGAGATTCGAACCTGATCGCATCGAGACTTACCACGCTACGATACCTGCCGCACTAGACAGCGTGCGCAGGTACGTGCGCAGGTTTGCCGCAAGCAAACCAATCAGATTCCCCGTTGCATAATCGCTGAGGCAAATTTCACGGATAAACTATAAATGGAAAAACCCGGGTTAAAATAAAACGGGATTTCTGATGGCTAACAATGAGATCATCTAAGCTGCGCACTCGGGCTAATGTGGCAGGGTTCCGTACCGTGGCGAGTCTCGATGCCATCAGGTTCGAATCCCTGCCGGAGAGGATGTCGCAAAATATGCTAATTTCCAGACGACCCACGTTCAGGAAGGTCGCTTGCACCTGACAGTCAGTCAGTCAGATCTTCCATCGCGCATCTATATTTGCTGTCTTTATAGATAGACGAATTATCATCTTTCAAGACCGCCGACCTTAAGTTGATTTGGCGGTTTGCGATGATGTGTGTCGTTCGACGGAATTAGCCAATTCTTTTGGTTCTGGAGTAGAGAAGAGAATAACCTAGCTAGGGCTGAGCTCCGTCGCTTGGAAACTGGTCGGGGCGAATGCTGATTACGGAAGCGACGCAGATCGCGCATCTAGGTAAATAGCCGAAATTGCGTAGCATCATCCCATTCATCAAAGATTCTCAAATGCACTCTGGGGGGAATCGACCGGCGGAAAATATTATCAGACTAATTACGAATGAATCATAAGCAAGATAAAACGGTGAATAAGCTTGATTTTCATCACTCCATTACGTACATGATTTTCTTCTTCTCGGCAGACGATATGGCCGTACATGTATTAATTAGTACCAGTACGTCCAAGGCTTTGCATTACGTTCTCTGCTTCCAACTTCGGCTTCTACTTCCAGCTGATCAGTTTCGACGGACATAATTGGTTAATGTTTTCATGATCAAGATCCCGCTGATGATTGGTTCGTTATATACGAGGGATTTTCGTCACATCTATTTCACATCTACACTTTTATAAAATGTAGCAGTAGAAAATCGACTGTGAGTGAGAAACTGCAAATGTGTGGGTGAAAGAGAAGTGTCTATTTTGGTACCTGTAGCTACAAGAGAAAACTTTAAACAGGTTCACCCTGTCAATCTATTTCAACATTATGTATGTTACCTACTTTATACAAAATATCAATAATATCTATTTACATGGGCTCGTATTTGAAGTTTGGTGTGAACTGTAGCTTAGGATCATCCAATATCCAAGTTCTTTTTACATTTAATAGTACCTTGGATATTGGATGATCTAAGCTACAGTTCACCCCCGAACTTCGAATACGAGCCCCTGTGTATCTATAAGCTAAATAAAGAATGATGATAACATCGAACAATCCAAACTGATGGTTTCCTGAACACAGTAAATAATTCAGGAATTTTGAAAAATTCTATTACGCACTTGATTCGTTTTTGTTTTATTCAATGTCTCACAAGGCTAATCGTCTCACAGGTCTAGGAAAATTTGACTACCAAATGTTACACATTCGGGGGAAGTGAGTCCAATTTGCTGGATTTTTGTATTCGGACCTCGTATAAATGGATGCCGATTAATTGCAAAGACAGATGACGCTTCGGGTTGTTTCCTTGCGCTTGAACTACTCGCCCTATCAAAGACAACCTTAACGCATAGTTCAACCATCCAGACTAGGAAAACCTCCGTGCAGAATCCTTTCCCAGGAGAATTTTTATTATTTTGCCCTGTTACAGTTATGACAATCAGAAAACCAATTAGATGCCATAAACATACACGCGATATATAACGTCAGTACTTTTTGCTACCGGGGACAAGTCCGATATTGTAAAATTGGTGGAATGACTTTAGATTTTGTCGTGTCAAATACATAACAACGGGCACAAAATACCACACGATTTCGGGTCACGATTTCTTCAGTCATTCTATATATGCGTTCATGGTATTTCGATTGAACGTATATATATCGTGGTTAATCTTCTTAGCACGATAACCGGAACTCATCATCCAATTAACAAGATTTAGTAGAAGTGAATTCTAAACATCGTCGTTAAAGCGAGTAGTCACGACGCGAATATTCATCGTTTATTCACTGCAGCGTTCAATAAACACAATAGAATTATCAAATCCTGCGATTGCATATGATTACATTCGCGAATGTTGTGAACTAATCGAAAAGTTATAGAATTTACAACGACGCCAAGAGTGCGCACTTTGTTCGTCTCGTGGTCTTACCGCGACCACTTATCCTTCGCGTATATACATACGTGTCATGCATCAAACAGTATTTTGAATACAAAATGAGGAGTATATATCGTACACTGACACTACCAAATACTAAAGTGGCTGTGTACCGCCGAGTACCAAGCATTATCTTGTAGGTATACCAAGGACGACTATCAGTACTTGGCATCGAACGCTTAATGCTCTACTAAGCGACGTCACCATCGCATGCATGATGACGACTGCGAAGTTTTCAAAATGAAAGTTGAGGATATAGATTTCGAATATTCTAGAATTTGAATGATCTTGTGGCCTTTGCCAACATTACGTCAGTAATTATCATCGATTATTCTATGAAAAGAAAAACCAATTGCATTTATGAATTTATCAGCAATTGTAGGCCTATTGAATATTCATACTCGATTTGGTTGACATTTTCTAATTCTGCAATTCAAACGGTTTGTTTTGCGGTTACACGCTCCCGGGTATCGCAATGCATTTTACGAACCATTCTGACGGTCGAAAAATATTTTGCTATTTAAACAAAATTCGATAAAGAAGTTTCCCTTCAGTTTCGCATGATAAACATAATTTATACACCATTATAAAGGAAATGAAATGTAGATTTTCCTGGCGATTCTTAAATTTCTCGAACGCAGTAACCGGGGCAGTAACATAGTTGTTTAGTGTTCTACCCGTATAAAGAATGATTCAAAAGAATAACATCTACGTAGGCTCTATGGTAATTCTTTGAATTATTGGTAGGCAGCTTCGATGTTGCATCATTGGTCTGGCTTCAGTTTCAGTCCAGATGCAGTAATTATCTTAAAGATAATTACTGCAATGTCTATTTTTGCTCAGCTTCCGACAGATTTACTCGTTGGTGGTAAATGACCTGATGAAAGTTATATACATGAGATATTTGCTAATTGGAAGGTTATTCCTAGCAAGGAATTTAAACCCCATGTCATTTTGTACGCGCCTACACGCTATAAGCCACTTCTATAATGAACGATGACAAAATCCTTATATGTAATCGAAGCAGATAATAGAAGTCCATATGTAAGCTATTTATATTGAAGATGCAGCTTGATTTAACGGTATTAGTTGATGTACATACAAAATTGCTTGTCGATACTATAGCAATTACCGAGCGAATTATGTACCTTTATCCCACTCTATTCAGATATTCCTTATATTTCTGTTTCATTGTGCTGTTACATATGTTGATATACATGGTACTGTCACTATATTGTCTATATGATAAACATTTCATTCAACTTCATTTTAGAGCGGCAACCGTACCGTGAATCTGCATTTCTTTCGAACAATCTCGATTTCTTTAAATCAGTACCAATCCAATTAGCCTAACTATCGTTCTAATGTAAAAAAAGAGGCAAGCAACGATCATCATCATTCCTTCGGGAAGAAAAATCTGATGAAACGAGTCTCTCCTGCGATAACTAACACTCGTTGCACTTTTTTATTTAGTCGTCGTCTGCAATAACTACGACTTCCGGCTCATTGGGGTCAGGCCTGTTTACCCGGTTGGGTGGCGTACAATTAGCTAGAGTGAATTCGACGCAAGAAGAAGGCATCAATGACTATGGTGAATGACTAGGAAGTATAAAGAAAAATAAGAACAATCTGCTAATTAAATTCTGAATAGGGCTCCGCGCGTTGCTCCTTTCGATCACATAGAATAGAACGAAATTAGGCGTGCATAATTTGGTTCGTCACTGCGTCTGATAGATAAGCACGTGGCGTGACTATGAAAAATCGTCATAAAATAAAGAAATTAATAATTAGCTGCCGTAGCTTGTTGGGCATCGACCGCTTCTTTAATAGCACCAGCACCAATTGGTGACAACGTATAAAACATCGATTAGTATCAATTTAACGAACCTATGTATTCCACGGCAGTAAAAGAATAATCAATTTCTGCTGTGGGTTATGTATACAACCACAAAAAATGGAGCCCTTTGATCATTCTAAAAATATGAAACGTATCTTTATATACACTTATAAGTGCATGTATCAAATAGATGCGTATCGTATTTGGTAAACCAATTCTATGATACGATACCAAAGGCACATTGCGATGGCGCGATATTGCAAAAACGTACCTCTAAACATACAGCAAAATACAGGAGCTATACAGAAGTTGTGCAAGGTACACTCCCTGAATATAACGTCTAGGGGACATCATTTAGAAAAAAAATATAACTTTGATTTTATGTCGAGTTATATGATATATATGTCTCAACATAAAGTCATGTGCGATTGATAGAATGTATTTCCCGATTTCATGTTGAGTTTTTAACTGGTATGGACACAAATTCATCTACGGTTGATAAAACATTTTGCCAATTTTATCTCTCGTGATTCCTCTCGTTGTTTTTCCTCAAATATTTCCCCAGGGCGTTTCCGAACACGCGTCTGTCTTTAAAGTTCTACAAGAGTTCGAATCGATCGTATCATTCCGATCTGAACTGGCAGAAGTTGTTTGACCGGGTCATCTGGATTTTGCGGGCAGTCGACGTCACCGCAATTCGAGTCCACGAAGCCACATTAGGACTAATTAACAGTCGCATGCATTTACATTTAAATTGTCCCGGAAGTTCGTTGATGACGCGTATGCAAGCTTTCTGCAGGTCATGCCACGTGTACCCCCACAATTATTCGTATATAAGTATCTTCCGAGAATGCACAATTTATGGCTTCAGACTCGATGACGGTTTTTCCATGTCGATCGGAGGGGAAAGGAATATTTGTTGTTCGAAGATACTTCATGTTCTGTCATTACGTCGTGAAAGATGAAAGCGGAACCCTATCAATCAACTCAGCCGAGACCCCTATTCCTCGTCTGTGCAAATATAACAACCGCGATCATCTCTTCCTCCGCTAATGGCCATACTACACCTCCGTGAAATAAAACTTTATGTACTATGCTAATAGAACCAGTTACAAGCATCATTCGCCGTGCATCAGATTGCATGAACTTATCATTTAAGCTTTCTATATTTACGATACAATCAATACTCTGTATTTTTTTTTCTAGATTTGGCGAACATGTTTAGTACCATTATGCTGTTGTCTATCTGTAGTGGAAAACCACGCCTCAGTTGTAGGCTGATATAGAAATTGTAGAAGTATATGAACAGAGAGAGCTTTGTGAGATAGATGGACTGTTTATGATGTAACTGAATGTATGAAATTATTAATCTTCAACATATTAAAATGCTGTATATGTAACATGGGCCAGAATATCATTTAATATAATCTAATACGATATTCAGGTCCATTAACCAATTAACAGTTCTAGGAGATAAGCCCATTACATCGGACTTCAAGAGTTAGATGTGGATACATTAATCATATGAAATGGCGACGAAAATGGCCCGCTTTATTGGCTTTTGTGTTGTCTATAAAGAATCATGCGGCTTTGTGTCTTAATCAATCTTGAAAAAGCCAAGATAATTGTACTATCATGTTCTGATGATAAAACCTCCTCCCGCGCCACCCTCCTGAATGCCCCCGCACACACGCGTGTATGAGGATACTTCGGTGTGTGAATGGATTCTAGATGACGGTTAATGACAATCAAATACGTCTTATCGCGTAGGAAGAACTGCGTTAAATCATACCACCAGTCAAATATCCGTCTCTACGTATTCCTTGGAATTTTCCTCGAAACGGGAGAGATATCTCAGTGCACCCGTTGCGTCGATCACGTAGAATACCAAAAAAAAACCATCAAATCCCAAGCTCAAATAATTGACAGTCAGGGAAATGTAATTGGATTGGATCGTAGAATTGCACGCAATAATACCCGTCAAAAACCAGCGCAAATACTTCATCGGTTTGAAACAAATGAAGTGTAACCGCTATAGTGTCTACGACTTGCTAGTTAGTGTCATAGTTTAAGAAGGTTTCATACGCTGGAATGATATTATAATAGACATGCCTTCGACGTATAAAATTGCCAAAAACTGGTGGATGTATTTTTGGTGCGCGCGGTGCGCTTAACTCGCATTAGTTTAATTGGAAAAGTTTTCTTCGTTCCCAGTTGAACTGAGGTCGAAAATGATATTCACAGCCAAAGCCCGATCTTGCGCGCGCTTACAATTGCGAATTCTCATTCGTTACTTTCCACTTATGTATTGAAGAAATCTCGCTATATCGGTGTTAAACGCAACGAGCAAGCTTTAAAATACGTGTCCCGTCGCCCCTGATGTGTCGTTTGGGAGGCATGCAATCATCACACGGATGATACGCTACATTCTTTCACTTCGTATAGCGAATCTATACATTAATCAAGAGACCTGTGAGAGCCAGATAACTCTCAACATCGGTCCTCAACTGAATAAACCTTTTAAATTGATCGTCATAACCGCCATGCGTTCGACTATTTCACCGCGTTTATCGACCATCATTCTGTACACACGAACGGTTATTTATTAAAGAACCAAATTATCAACACAGAAAGAAGTTATGATATACCGAATGTGTGGAGATCAAAAGCAACGATAGATTTTCGGTTAAATCCAATTATGTTCGGATAGCATTTCTAAAAATTGTCTATTACACCACATCCTCCCTCTGCAGCGACTCGAATCTGATGGCATCGCTACACTCAGCCACGGCACGAACCCCTGCATCAGTAGACCGGGTGCGCAGGCAGCTTTCCGAACGAAAACTGGCGGCGCCAATCAGATTGCTCGTTGTATAATCGTTGAGGCCGTTCAAGGAAGAACTATAAATGGGAAAACCCGGGCTAAAATAAAACGGGATTTCTGATTGGCTAAAAATCACATCATCTGAACTGCGCATGTATCTGCGCACACGGTCGAATATGGCAGGGTTTTGTGCCGTGGCAATCTCCATGCCATCAGGTTCGAATCCCTGCCGGGGGAGGATGATTACACCAGTGCAATTACATGTTTAGATTGTAGTATAAAGACGGTAGTCTGACCTGGCATTGCAAATTCTAAACTCAATGTAGTACCCGTAGGAGAGGGTACAAAGGTACGTATTACCAGTGTGGCAGTATATCACTGACGTAGCTTCATATTACCATTACTTCTATAAAAGAGTGCACTTATTGCATCGTTGTACAGAGGTTATACTCATGCGATTTTCTTTTCCATGCCCGACTTATTTTCATCACATTCTACGACAACCATTATACACTTTAGAATCCATGATTATATAAAGCATATTTTTGTGTATACTTTGCATCTTGCACTAGATCGGGAGATGGACTGAATAACACGCGACGTGCTCTCATGACATCTTCACCCATCCCCGCAGCTGAGCGTTACGTTAAGTACTGTACTCGATCACCATTAGGCATCGATACGACCCGGGTCTATGTAATCTCGATGATCAATCGCATATATAAGATATGTTATTTCCCGCCAGAGAACTCTGATTTATTGATAATCAAGGCGCACTCAAACGAAATGACCGCAAATGCGTCCAATATCCCCCGGAGAAGTGTTAATGCTAGCGTACAAGTGACAGCTTAACCTTTTCCAGGATTTATCAATCTTTGTCTGCGATTTTCACTTCAGGTTAAAGGTTTTTTGATATGCACTTCCGACCATTTAGCACTTGGATTTTAGGGTTTATTGAGTCAGTTACCAAGCAGTAGTTTTAGATTCGTGATCGGATATTAACATAAACCGCAAATCCGATCTGAAAACCTGAGCAGCAACAAATTGGTTATCATTTTACACGGGCCGGAACAAAAATTTCTAGTTACGAGTGATTCAAACAAAATTATGCAAATTCGACCGACAACACCCGAACTTCGATTTCCGATTCATCGGCTTCGTTCCCAGCAGGTGTGGTGGGTTTGGTGGGTTTGGTGGTAGGGACACACCAAATAACTCTATAGAAATCAAATAAATCAAGCAAATGAATAAAGAAGCCATCGCTATTCTATGATATGACCGGGCAGGTTATAGAAATACAGCCACCCACCCAATGTGTTAATCATTTGCACCAATACCTGCCAAATTAAAGTTCGTTATATGACGTGCTGTCACGTCATGTGCATAAGCTCTACGCGCCGTGTTCACCGGTGGCGGGCCGAGTTTAGGTAAGCCATCGTTCAGCAGGGCAATGTACAATATAGACACCAATAATGGACGGCTTCGTGTAACGTTATTATCGGCAACTTCATTCCGAAGATGCGTCTGCTACAAATCAAATTACGAATACAAGTTGACTAAACTGGCTGTTGGCTAAATATCGCTGTAGAGCCGACGTCCAGCGTTGGTGGACCAGAAAGCGACGTTTTATGTGTGATGTTGGTCCTGGTTCAATACACTCACGCCGACGTTTAAGTGTCACCGCAGGCAAAATGATTTTAAATACAGCCGCTCTTAGTTATTGTACATCATTAAAGCACGTAATATTGATGCATCCGGCGTGAACATCTAATGGTCCCCGTATATGTAGTTATAACATTCAGATTCTGGGCCCAGTTGCACAGTCGTGACTTAAGTCCAAAAGTGGTCTTAAATCTTAAGACTGGTCTTAATTTGTTAGATTGGCTATAGAACTAAGTTGGTCTAAGACTGGTCTTAAGTCTAAGCCATAACTATGCAACCGGTCCCTGATACAAATTTATTGCTCCAGAGATTATGCAATTTTTCGAGCAAAGGATACAAAAAATTAAACAGTATATGGCTATACGTACAATAACAGTTACTCCAGATCTGTACTGAAGTTTTTATACGTCGTTACATACGCAAATTGATTTACGTACACAACGATGGCTACATGAGGCTATACTGCTAGTTTCCTCAAGATGTTTGGATCTTGTGATGCAAGAATACTCTTAAATTTTCGTAGTTACTAGTGGTATGTACCGTCTTCTTAAACCAAACACAGGACACACCATTATACAATGTTACTCATCGCCGATTTGTATAGGTTAAAATTGGTCGTCCATTTCGGGGGATATTTTCATCAACCCGTTTCAATCGGTAGTCTGTAGTTTAAACAACGCAATCGTATCATATTAGTCCTTAGGCCAAAATGGTAGCGCTGATGCTAATTACGCAATCGCCCGGTTTTCGTGCTGTAGAAACACGCCGGACGATCAAATACGGCTCGTATCCGATGGCCTCTGTACGCGCCGGCCGGAACACGAAATTTCCGCGAACAACCGACAAAATACGACCCCTGATAAACAATTCTTATCGGCAGCTACAACTGTACAAGTTCTCCTTTAATGAAAAACCGGCGGCGGTCGGCGCTATTCGAAGGATCGCTTATAGACTCGTGTAGCTGCGTGATATAGATATATCGTCGTTATTTACACTACACACTTCAGATATCGAATCGGCGACTGTAATTTCCGGCGAGTGAAGAACTTCGTTTTATTCTCGTTTACTTGTGTTTCTTGTTATATTGGGCACGAGAACACGTTACGTATCACATTTCCCATCGACCTAATTCGATGAATTTTTACCAACTTCTGTTACGCATTGTTATCAATGTAATTTGTGTGTCCTTCCTACTTAGGCCCATAACGCACACGACGCATGGAAACACGGAAACCAACATCTTGGTCCCGGAAACATTGTTTTCAAAAAACATGTTACTCGTTTCTCGTAAACGTGTTTCTGTCCCCTGTCTCCTTGTTTCCCCGCATCGTGTGCGTTGTGGGCTTTATTTCATTTCGTCCTTAGTTTTTGATACATAGGTTGAAATTAATTCTGACGTGTAGCATGATTTCCCATAAGGTGCACGATAGAACCCGGAATAATGACAGTTCACACTCGCGTCCGGATTCTACAACAGGAGTAGTGTCTGTTAAATAATACAACAGCTCAATTACAGGGTTCACCTTGAGAAACCAAGATCTGAACGATTCAAAGCAAGATTATTTGAAATAGACAACAAAACTCAAACCAATGTTTAGTCTTGCAAAACTGAAGGATCTGAACATAGCACAAGATTTTCTTTAGGACCACCGCTCAATCCTTCAGAGTTAGTCTTAGGAACCAAAATAAACGATTGAATGCAAGATCATTAGAAGAAATCTGTCCATTTGATAGATTTTGATTAGTTAATATGTAATTACTTAATTTTAGTCGTGTGGTACAAATGTACCATGGAGTCGGAATAGCTTATCCTGCATCAGTCCGGCAACGGTAAATGCGACTCCTAATTGTTTTCCATGAAAATATGATGTTGGTTTTATTTGTAGACACATTCGTGTCTCAGTCTATTTGTTTTCGACGATTGATTGTAAATATTATAAATATGTTGGGATATTTTGTCATAACCCGAATCAATTCTCTTCCAACACTGTCACAGTGCGTTGTCTGGCGGGTAAACAAAATGGATAGGCTGCGTTTGTCAGATCCTTAACCTATGTCAGATCCTAAATGCCATCGCACAAGAGGAGAAGTACTGCGGATGATGAATTGGCAAAACGGTATCAGTTATTTTGAAAAAACAAGAAATGTGCTTCAAAGAATTGATTAACTATGCATAAAATACATGAGATTTCTATTTCATTCTGGGAGTGATTTCGTTTACTTCAATATTACGAGGTGTACATTTCAAGTTATAGTTTTAAGTGCATCAAGGATATCAGGCATTTCGCCATAGGTATTTTCTTCACAGTGAAGATATGGCGACGACGAATCTTACCTACTACTCAGGTATCCATTTGCATCAGCTATCAATGATACATCGAACGTATGATGATTTTGATAATCCACGAATTGCCGTTCGACAAGAAATTGCTAAGACAACACCGTAACAAATCCCACTCGTCCTCCATGATTCAGAAATAGATTTATATGAATGATATATGCGAATGATCTTTGCTTGTTGCCACACCTATCACAAGTATTTGTCGTATGGTGCGTGCACTCACCACAGCCAAATATTGTCTTTGATAAGCTTCGAGATCGATTTTATCATCATGCACCTTATTGATTGAAAACAGACCAAATTGCTGCGGGCGCCGAAAAGCATCTTTATTTACACATAAAATTGCCATATCCCATTCTATTCGCCGGCGAACGGAGTTCTATATTTGTGTTGCCGATCCATATTTGTCGATCTACAATATCGAATTGGACTAAATTAAAGCATAACATCGACCTGTGATTGCCAATCTGGCATGGGATGCAACGCAAAACCGTGCCATAACGTCGGAGAAATAAAGCGACGCTCGTTCCGATATATCGCCATTTGATATGATATACCTCAATCAAAACGTTTGATTTTGATTTATGGATTCATCAAAACAGCTCGTGCGGTGACGTCTCAGGAAATCCATACTGAGACGTTTTTCAAACATCCTTATTTTGCAGTTACGTTGATCGTCAATTTACAACACGGCAGCGCATTTTAATTGATTGAATTGACTACAGCCGCGTTCACACACCACTAGATCGGTCCAAAAGGGTCCGTACCTGGAACGGGCCAAATCTAGACCGGTGTTATAGAATGAAATGCCTCCCCTTATCCGCATCCGCTTATTCGCATGCCCCCTTATAGATCTCGGGAATAAGGATTAGGGTATGTGAACGCGCCCTGTGGATGCTTGTAATATAGAGGGCCGACATCTTTTTTTAGATCTATAAACCTTGAAAAACTGGCTGAAGCAGCACAGAGAAAACTATCGCCCCCTTTGCGGTTATTTATTCGACTTCTTTACATATCTACTGCCTTTTAATTAATAAATGGGAAATAATTCCCGAGGTGGTTATTTTCATTTACAAAGAGTCACGGCGACTGTTATCGCGCTCGAAAGCCTTAAAAATATTCCCATTTCCCGGTGTACTGTTATGAATTTTGAATGCATTTTGCCCGAAACGATAAAAGCAGCCGTGATGCATCGATAGCAATTGATGGCACAATGACTCGGGGGAAACTATATACGCTTTACCTGTCAACTGTCCAAGATAATCCTTCGAGACTCGATACGGCCAAGAGACCGACGAAATGCCTTAGATGTAATGAACCAATTCCGGCATTTAGAAAGAAATACCATCACGTTTACAGCGCAGATGAATACAAGGTTATGGGTTTATGTCAGAATTGAACCTCTCATTAGATTTAAGGGGTTTATGTGGGTCGATGTGCACTACGTCATCAGTATTGGCGCTTCAAAATAACAATTACAGTTGTGAATTTTGGCATTTATTTTGGCGGATATTCTACATGTATTTCGTGACTCTTATCTTATTTTTTTATAAATCTTAATTATTTGAGAGTGCTCTACGTCATCGATATAGCGGGCCTAGACTGGCTGCCAGTCAATTCAATTCAATTCAATTATCGATATACTCAAATCAAAAATAACTTTATTGATCCTTTATTCATTGTCGACAGTACGCAATATATGTCATATTTCAAGACGTCAATAAAGTTATAGTTTTCTTGTTCTGATACCCGAATGGTCGATAATGGCCAATTTCGCCATTAGACAGACGAGTGATATGTAGATGGAGCTTTTCGGTGCCACTACCACTACGGAATCTGGCGGAAGATAAATATTTGCGTATCGAAATCACCCCGATTTTTCCTAAGACTATGAGGGAAGTGGGTAATATGGAAGAAATTGTAGAAGGTTTAAGCGGATAAAGCGATCAGATATACTGACAATATTCGCGGAGAATGCGTAAAACCCGTACTATACAATTACACACCATTGCGGCATTTTTCGTCCGCAAATATTTACAGCATGATATTCGAGAGAAATGGTATTTGCACCAACCGGTTATGGTTCACGCCAAGCTAATCGGTCTAAAAAACTGATCACGAGTTATGACTGTTCTGGTTTGTAGTGTTTGGTCTAATTATCAGTATAATTTAAGATGAACTTCTAAATTATTATTTCTATTATCATCATTATAATCATAATTAGTTATGATAATCATTTTTGCCTTTATATGTGTTACTTTTATCATTTTCTCTCTCCCTCACCTCCTCCCTGCCTCCCCTCCATCCCTCCTGTACTTGTACTTCCTTTGCCGATAATGTTTCGTTACATTAAAGATCAATAAAGCTAGTTTTAATTTGAATTTGGTATAATCTAGACTAGCGACAAGCCCGGTCTTCGGCGGTTATTGATTCTATAACCATTCCTATAACCTAGTTCATAATACAGGGCCTTAGTCGATCCTCGCTTCGTAGCCAACCAACGGGCCTTTAGAATCAGAAATATTCGAGTTAAGTTACGAGCAACTGTATGCAGTCTGACTATGATTGAAACCATCCTTAATAGATAAACGTTTACCTCAATCAGGACGCGACCGTGTCTGATGACAACGGGAGAACGCCGTTATTAAACTCACGGCTGGAATTTTTCCTTATCCCGATGATTTACGGAACTGCTATTTGCATGAGCAATCATATGGGACGATATAACGAGGAACGTGCTTTTTGTCAATGACAGACGAACCGATCGCGCGTCATTGATTTACTACGATAACCGAAACTTCGACAGACGACTGATAAGTCATAAATGATATGCACGATTTTCTGTCCTAACGGATTTTCATCATACATTCATAAACGAATTGATTTTTCAATTCATTGTTAGATATAATACTAATTTAACCAATTGAATGGCTAAGATTTTGTGTTATTGATATGGTTATTGCCAATAGTAAACTTGCAATTCACTGCCAAAGTTGTCAAAATCTATCTATGGGCCGATGAAATATGATAAACACGTACTACAAATGGTTTTCTAAAAAAAGAGAAAAAATGAACCAACAATACAGGATAAAAGTACCCTAACAAAATGGCGGCTGGCAATTGTAAAATGGTTTATTAAACGATTGATTAAGACATTTTCGCCATGTTCGATTTTTCATGTAAAGGCTAACCGGCACGCTGTGAAGCAACAATCAATATACGACTGAACGACAAACGTGATGTGCATCTCGAAACCCGGGGGAGTGCGTCATAAAACGAACAAAATCTTATTAATTACGTTCCATGATAATATTCGTGACATTAGCCGTGTATTTAATAAGTTCGCTCGACAGACCTGGCTGTTTGATGGTAGACACATCACACGGAATGCATAACGTTAATTGCTAACGTCAAACTCGATAGATACTGTATCAAATGCAGTCTGTATAGATCGCTTCTCATCACAGGTCTCGGAGATAAACCACACCATACAGAAACCCGTTTAAATACACGACCTTGAGACTTCAAAATAATAGATAATAGGAAACGTAGCATCTACGTAAATATGAATTCAGAGGCTTAACAAAATACTGGAAAACATCGGAGTATTGAAAGAAATATTTCAGAAATTTGTTACATAAGGATGGTAAAATTAGTTTATTCAATGTCGCAACAAGTATATTTTCACGGCTTCTGATCCCTATGATATATATCACAAATCGAAGAAGTTCTAATGCTTGTCTACGAGGCTAAGGCTATATGTGTTTACCACTCGCATCGGGAATAACCGCAGTGAAAATTAATTATCACGGAAAACGCCATTGCGTTTTGATTAAATCAGTAGGGGATACTGCAGTATCATGAGGCAAAGATCCTTAGGAATAACTTTATTTGGAGGCAACCAGCATGGCTTTTCTATTCTATCGGTCCTCGCTCTCAAAATTCTACCCGCACTTTTCAGCGCGAAGATAAGTTAGAAATCTAAGCATTGGCTGCCTGGCTGAGACTTTGTGTAAATGATTGAAAAAATCACTTCAAAATAAAATCACAATCACAATCGCGATATTTTCATGTTTCAAATCATATGTGCCTTTCAAGAAGAGCTTGTCAAATAACACGTTCGCTTATCCCCGTGTCCTCTATTCAAGAGGAACGTCTTCAAAGTTGAACCATTCACCGAAAAAGCAAATAGAAATCGCAGCAGCACAAGGAACGTTTGGAATTCTTACGCTTTGCGTAATATCGGATAAATAGATATCTGTTGCATTTACGACCGAGACATTTCTCGTTCAGTAAAGCATGAATTATAATTGCTGCACCGTAAAATCAGATTAAACTCGTGCCTTTCGTCGACAACTGTGCGGTGAACTTTAAACTTATTTCAGCCGGCTTCTACATCATTACGCCGGAGAAATTGAGCGCCTATAAAGTTTATGTGTAATCCGCCTGCTTGTACATCGATTTGCGGTGTGTGATGTAATCGTAAGTCTTCTTCTGATCTTCGTGGGATTCGGAACATCGACGCTTTCATTGGCAGGCTTATATTGTCGTAATGAAAATCAAATAAGATTTTCACTCGTCAACCGTGTTGACTTGTCAGTGCTTTCCAAAAGCAAACAGAAATAAACATGTATATTAAAGATGTAGATTTATCCAGGGCCCAGCTTCACAAACGGGGATTAACATTTAATTTGAATTAGTTAAAATTATAAAGTTAGATTTCTAGACGTTAAAATTTGTGTACTGTCAACGTTTAGAAATCGAACTTCACTCATCAAAACTGACTCCATTTACTGCCAATTCCTTTTTAAAGTAATTAATTTGCCAAGTTACATATGGAATTAAATCCATGAAGAGAACTTCTGACATTTTTTCTTATTACTGCCTGACAGTGCGGGGGAGGGATACGCAATTTAGCCGCTAGGTACTCGGGATAATGGAGGCTTTAACAATAAAGTGATGCACGTACTTCTACCAGAGAGAAACGATGCCTGATAAGCATCAGCAATGATCATTTTCACATGTGTCACGCAGAAACTTACCAAAACAGCAAAAAAAAAGAAATTGTAATACTGACAAAACACGATCTTCATCTTCTCAAACATATTCCAAATAGAAAGTGACAAATGCATTTTTCTTAATGTACAAACATGATGTATTTTTGGTGGTACCCATAGCAACAATGAACGTCTCGATTTTCCCAAGTAAATATCAATGTAAAAATGCTTCTACGTGCCGTATAAAATCGGAAATTACATTCATTTTGGCTCTTAGAATCTGTCTGTCCAGAGATAGTAAGTCGGGGTTTATCAGTCTTAACAGCGGAGAAAAAGTCCAATCCCTCGCGGCTTTATCATCGGATTTAGCAAACGTGCGACCTTTTGTCAAACCATATCAAAGAAGCCACTTATAATAAGTTTGTGGTACGCACCCTTGGATCTGCGTTGAATTGGGTTCGGGTTCAGTTCCGGACTTCAATAATAGGACTGGTCCTACCTCGAACCGAATACGTTAATGGTCGGGGGAGGCTTTTTGGTATCGTGGGCAGTTGGAAGAAGAAAGTTCCACATCGTGAGCTTGTCGTGAAAAGGTTGAAAGGAGGTGACGTAACGATTCTCAAAAATAGATTCACTCGTCGTTGTGTTGCTTCACGTTGGTTGTCAACGTTCGTTATCTTTTACGAAAGGATTCATTCGTTGTGGGATGACGCGGTTTTTTATTGAGTTTCACAGCTTGGTTATTTTCATGTTCGAAAGCAATCACAGAATACAATGGAATATTTATGCAGTAGGCTGTGGGGCCCGGGATTCTGAAATACAAATGCTCAATCTAAGGTATTAAGCATTTTAGAAAGCTTTCTGATTACCTGACCCACTATACCTTTATTTCCGTCGTTCCCCTTCGCTAATATACAAATGAGACAACGTCTTTTTCTCAGAACGCAACTTATACCGCCGCCGGTGGTGATCGTAAACTCGGTGGAAACGAAGGAAAAACTAACCGTGCCAGGGAGGGAAAAAGAAAATAAGGTGATATTCTCTACAGCCCAGTTAAACGATGGGGACATTATTACTTCTCACAACACCTTTAGGTCTTACGTTCCGTCGGTGTACATTTTCCAATAATGAAGACAGATACGGTGTGATGTGTTTTGACAGTGATTATACGGATGACGAGCGCCTTCAATTGTTTGCACTCTCGCCCGACGTTGGCGAATATAGAACGACTACGTCATCGACGGAGGCGACGACCTACCGAATAGTCGCAGGAAAAAAACGCTGCAACTGACGACAAATCGACAGACGACAATTCGATTAACGACCAATCCCTCGAAGAAGGTAATATTGTGTTCAACTCCCCTCAAATCTGATGTAGCAGCTGATAAAAATAACGCCGGCACTGTCGCAATGACATAGCATATTTATACCGGCCGGACAATAAAAATTGACGCGTCCATTCGTTTCCAAATCTGGAGAGCAGTGTGATATATAAAATGAACAAGATCGAAACCTACGTAGGTTCTGACAGCGCTTTTGAACGTGTATGGTGATATACAATTAGAAAAGTGAAATGAAATGACCGGGTCATCGTTGTAAACTGCAATAAATTTGTAATCAGTTCATTTCCAAAACTGCCGGGTCTGTTATGGTTAACTTCATCATGATTTATAAAACGAAATGTACGACGGGGTAGATAGGCAGCCGACCAAAAGGCCAACGTTAATAAGGTCATCAGGAAGGAAAAACAAGGTATCAATTGTACGCATGGCGTCATCTGGAACATTGGACATATAAACTAACCCGATACGTCCATGTTTAAACTAATTTCGTTTCAGACACCGTCTGAAGTCGATGCGATTGATTTTTCTCTTTGCAAGATAAATGAATCTCGAAAGGCGCTGGATATATTGTATTGTTTGTGCATTTTGAGTCGTAGCCGGTAATGAGCATAAATGAAATGAGTTGTCGCGTCTGGACGTGCCTAGAGCCGAACTGGAACGTATACTGTCGATGTAACAGATGGCAATAACGGTCTACAACAGTAATATATATATGCCATATTGCGTCGTCAGCTTGGACGCGGTCAACTGGAAAAGCTGCACACCAAAGAAATATAACGAAAATAAGAACTATCAATAAACAAATAAATATGATGTATTTTCACTTGTATGATTTCACTTGGTTAAATTGATTTTACTTTTTTCGTTTTGTTTTGTTTCCAGAACATAAAGCGCAAACCGTTTCATATGATGGCAAATCGATTTCAACCGCGTTGAAATGAAACATGCCATTCATTATACGTATAACTCTATACGTTAATTACGTCCAATTTTCAAGTATATGTATTAATGTCGAGAGATCTGTATTTGTCATATCGCTTCATATTCAACCGGTAGCGTATAGCTATATCATTGTCAATTATGGGCGTTACTGCACAGGAAGACAGTCGGTACACCGGCATTTATAATAGCTCAGTTTCGTCCTCCTTACAACAGTGTTCAAACGTGAAACATAACTAAGAAAAAGAATGTCTATCTAATTGTCTTATTCGAAATGTGTCACGGATCTAGGCTCGTCTAACGTTACGCGCCTAGAATCGAGACTTAAAAATGCAACAATTAAGAAATCTACCCGCCAACCCCCTCCCTCTCCCCCCTAAGGCGTGCACATTCACTACCGACACTTACTTGATAACGTATATACGGTTTTTATGAAGAACTAAACGCCAATGATTCAATGATTCAGCTTACTTACCCTGTTTGATCGACATGACTACACGGGTGACTTCGAAAGATTCGACCTGTGGTTCAAGACCTCTTTCACTTGAAATATATGTGCATTTGACTCGTCAAAGTTTCGTTAAACTATATTTTCATCGAACAAGGTTGAAGTTTGTAACCTGGATCAACTGTATCAATCATCGTAAAGTTTATTTCTTTATAGTTAACAGCGCCGATGACATAATCTCCTTTATAAGGAGGCCCTTTATGTATTAGTCGCTGCCTGGCCTGCTTTGATTAATCCTGCGTAGAGCGCCGCATCTTCGCTTTGTAAATGACTGAAAACGTCTGAAAATTAATATCCATATTATAATCCTCGCGTCTCGGAAGACATTGTCCGCGTGTATTGATGAATTATTTCATTAATTCAATAATTACAACAGCAGATTCATATAATGCGCATATATTTATACATGGTGATATACGCGGCATCAGATGATATAAATCAGCCGAGTGAGCGGAGAAGGCTTCCCGCGACACGTTTGTTTTCACCGCGCGTTGAACGGGATCTGTCTGCCTCACGGAGACAGCGTCTCTCTGTCTGTCTTCCTCTATTCTTATCTCCCTATCCCCTGTCACCCTCTCACCCTTCCCACGAGGGAGACATCCTCCCCCCAACCTTCAAACTGACCGTTCGATCGCACAGGCTCAGTCTACTAATTCCAACAACCCTGTAATACAGTGATTTTTCTGTCGTCTTATCGTTAGTCGACGTGTTTCTGTGGCGAAAAAAAAATCCACGAATACAACAACCCTGTCAAAAGAGGTGAGTCCAATATTTCAGAGCCCTTGGATAATGTACTAAAACTTTTTAAAAGATTGAATTAAAAGCAAACTTTCTCCGTGAACACGTCTAATTCAGCTCGGATGACAAAAAACGATAGATACTGACGGGGATTTATCCATCATTTACCTAAACCGGAATATTGTGATAGCGACGCGTCGATTTATTTGAATTACAGCCTTCCAAAGACAGCAACACTCTGAGCGTATAAGAGACGTTTTCTTTAAGCTATTGAAATCTGATTTGCAGGTAAACGTGAAAAAGAATTACCAAGAGCGTGGGAAGGTCGTGCGAATCAATTTCCGACAGGGAGTCGTAATCAATAAACGTCGAGCTCATTAGGAAAACCGATAACTCTATATCAAACACGGCGATGTACTTTCGCTGAAATCGAATCTTTTCATTTCGTTGAATAACTTGATTTGAATTCGAATTTGGAATGTAATCAGACTATTGACGTGTTCACAGCCTCAAAATATTCTGCACTTGTTTTTTTTCGACGTTTTATCAGCTATTTCGTCGGTATGTTTTGCATTCAAACCACCACCGCATCTAAAATTCTAATCCGGCGTGAGGCGTCTTCGTTTAATGGTCTCGTTATATCGGCGATATTTCGAGAGATTCTAGAGAATTTCGATCAATTTCTACAGAGAATAGAAGCCATTGAATTTTTTAAAATGCTATCCGTAGAGTTACTTATCTAGAATTTGACATGACTGCAGTGATTGTACATTAAGCACACGACTTGGTTGGTGACATCATGAAAACGTTTGATCATGTTTGATCTCTTAGGGGAAATTAAAACTGCGTCATATAGCATTGCCGTTCTGAAACTGCATGGAATTTGCTGTCGATGATTCGGACGAAATGGAAAAATAATCCACAATGCGAAACAGTACATTGTTCGCTATTTCATCGACTTCGTCCGCGAGAGACAAGCTGCAGAAATTGAGAAATCTGCGGTGCATTTCGGCGTTTGTTTTTGCGCTACGGATATTTTAGCCGATCGATCGATAGTTCGGTATGTAATTGTCAGCTAGATCGGATTACACGGCGTTCGCCGCGGGAGCACATGTCTGAGACGGTCCCGCGGGATTACACTGCAAGAAATTACTTGACAATGTAAGCGCCCAGATTGTTCACGGTCCACGATTGATCAGGTTTTTCCTATTATGCCGCGGCTTGATAGAATTTGACGAAGCGATCATATTTATATTTACTGTTTATCCCCGAAGTATTAAGGTGCGATGTTGCCAATTCGTTTATGGTTGGAATTTAGACGTGTCGCCGAATGCGCGTTTGTCCTACCGTACCAGTCATCGCCTTAATAGCAAGTCGGCCTCTGGACGGTCGTTTCAGCTCTGTCGGGTCTACTCTTAAGCTCAACAGAAATGCGGAAGGAGGCATCATTATTTTAGGCTACAACAGGGACAGTAAGAATTGGACCGCCGAAGTCAGATCAAGCTTGTCTGACGGTTGTTTCTAATCGAACCGTCCTCAAAATAAGAAATATTAACTGCGATCAAACACATAAATGAATAAACGTATGAAAGACTTTTTATTTTCATAAGAAATTCAACAGAAGATAACAAATAAAATGTGAATTTCGACCAACAAATCGAAGAAGAAGTAAATAATACACAATACGATAGAACACTAGATTTAATGATATTACAATACAACACGAATGAGACAATTTTTACGAGATAGTGACCTCACTGGCGCTGAGCGGCGGGCGCCGACGATGGGTTGATCAATACGCTTATAATACTGTATAGTCCCGGTAGCGAAAACAGCAAGTAGACAATACCAGCGATGATAGAAACTGAATAATAAATACACTCAATAAAAAATTAAGGCATTTGATGGGATGGATTCACAGATGATTTTTCATATCAACTCATTACATGCAGAAAAATCCAGCTAAAATGACTCGTCTATTGTAGGAAACTTTGATAAAATCCGTAATACAATAAACCGTGGGAAAGTCGAATGATGTAAGTTGGAAAAACATTCAAATATGAGAAAAATGTAAACTACGATATAGCAAGCTAAAATAGGTCGATGACTAAGGTGCCGTAGGCCAACCCCGGATAATATAAGTTATACGTGGTACTAAGATTGAGCTGTATTATTCCAAAGCTGGAAAAATCCGACTTTCTCAAAGTCAGAAATTTTCTAAATTGGAGAAAAATTTCCAGTCCAACATACGCATTGATTTCCTGTATCTCTAAAGCTAATAAAATCCTAGGATTTAGAAATTGAAGTTTCTTGAACTTAAAATTCTATTTGTGGGACTTGAACACGTCATCTACACTGATTTATTACACGTATCGATTCAGTATTTCATTCTGATACTCCATATTTGGCCATTTCAATATATCGAGAATCTACTTAAAAAGTTACAATACAAAACTGAGAATTTTAAGTCAATAATAAAGAAGTCTTATCTTACTGAATTTCAGCGATAAAGTATGAATTGATCTTTTATCTGCGTAGATAGCGATACCAGTGCATAGAACATGGGATAAACATCCGCCAAAAAATAAACCCATGAGGTTCTGAAATGAAACAATCAATAAGAAAGGCTGTAAGAACAATTTTTGTATTCAGATATACTTTCAAGTTTTTCTCTGGATAGGGGCCATTCATGAAGTAGGCAATAAGGGCCACATCTCCTTATGTACATTTTAAGCTTGAAATTTGACATTAAAGATCAGCACAATTTTATTCTAAAAATGTTAGTTTCAACAAAAACATAACATCCAAATCCTGAAGTTAACTGCAAGGCCAAGTGTAGATGAAGCTAAAAATTCGAATTATCTAGACTTAATGAACTCAGATTTTAACGCATTGGATAGCGGAATACCCGGTAATTACCTGTCTCAGAGCCAGAGCTAAAATAACGAATCGAACCCTTTGCGAGCATTCGGCCACAAACAATGCTGATACAGTAGCTGAAAATACACGCGCGACATGTCTGCCGATCTTACCCCGTCTCTGATCACGCAATACATCCGTAGATTGTTTTTCCAACTGAAATATATTACAAAATTGGTACTTTGAACAAAATTCTGCATTTCTTGCTAATCTTTAACACTCCCGGGGCCAGTTGCACAGTCGTGGCTTAAGTCCAAAATTGGTGTTAAATCTTAAGACTGGTCTTAAGTTGTTAGAACTAAGTTGGTCTTAGACTGGTAAGTCTAACCCGTGACTGCGCAACCGGCCCCTGATCCCCACATAGATAACGAATTAGCGTTACGCATACATCGAGCAGTATAAACACTGGCCAAGTCAGTGGGCAACCGGTAGTTCTATTCGTCTACTGGTTAGCATGCTTGCTCTACATACGAGACCCTGGTTCAATCCCCCGGTGAGTGCGCGTAATTTCACCGTCACTTCTCTTAATTGCAACATAAAGCCACAACCTACCTCTTTTTCTTTTTTGTCCAGATGAGCATGAACAATGTCATATTTGTGAGAACTAGCATACATTCCCATTCCTTTCACTGAAAAATAGACACGCAGTTAACTCTAGTTGGGTCCAATTTGAATCAAGACTTTATACTGGCTTAAATCTAGTAAAACAAGATGGATAGTAGTTCATAGGTTGAATTGTTTACTTGAAATACAAGTTATATTGACAAATATTCGTTACTAATGTATAGTAGTAGCTTCATCCAGTAAATGAAGCTGCTATAAGTAGTGAAAACTTGTACTTCAAATACACAAGTTTACCTATAATTTAATAATTTCCATCTCATTTTACTTAATCTTCACCAGGTTGCACAGTTCCTCATTCCTGGCTTTAACCTAAAACGACTGGTCTTATTAATTCATTCAATTTATCATTAGGATCAAAATGGGACTAATGTCTATTTCAACTTGACTTGAGAGCATATCAAGTGGCCTAGCTCAGTCAGTTTTGATGGTACATACCTGATTGATAGAAGTCAGTCTTATTAGGACCAGAAAGGACTGGCAGCTGACTTAAAGCATTGCTTTTTATCCATTTTAAACTGTATTGAAGGATATCCAAAAAAGTCTTCATTGAAAGGGGTTAAAAAGGGAAAATTGACTCCATGATTTGAAAGTTTAACAATATGTTTCCATGCCAACATACCAAACTTCAATTGGTAGGCATGGAAACAGATTGTTAAACTTTCAAATCATGAAGTCTCTTTTCTCTCATGAACCCCTTTCAGTGCAGATTTTTAAGAAATCCTTCAATACATTTGAAGAATGGATAAAAAATCAATATTGAAGGTCCACTGCCAGTCCTTTCTGGTCCTAATTAATAACTTCTATAATGTATTTACCACCAAAACTGACTGAGCAAGGCCACCTGATGTGCTCTCAAGTCAAGTTGAAATAGACATTAGACTCTAAGTATGTACCGGTACCTGTATATAATGTCCTTGCAGCTAATGTCAAGTAGATGACGGTAGATAAACAGACAATTAAGAAAACTTGTAACCGAGCCATCAGGTAGACACCGACTGTGACTTCAATACATAATGAAATTTTTTAAAAAGTTTAAACTTTAACACAGTAGAACAGATGAACATTATACGACAAATGAGCTCATTTCAGCTAGCAGTAGATTACTGTTTCAGTTCATATCCTTCCATTCGATCAAGAAACAATACCGGTATTCCAACAAATGATATTATTAAATGGTCTCTGCAGAAATATTGAAATTTAGCTCGAGTTTAGATTGTATGATTGAAAATTGGGGAATCTTTGCATCAACATATCTACCAAATAAGTACTTCGAACAAAATTCAAATCAACATTTACTGACATACATGACATAGCATCCTTTGAGATGAGTGTTTCTTTTGCAATAAGTAGACAGTGAAAACAGCAGCGAAAAAATAATTTGTTCACAGGATTAGAGTTTACCTGTTGCAACGAAAAGCACCAGTTGAGTAAGAAGAGTGCCGAAAAACACCGCAAATTTTGATTGTCGGCTGGATAGACTAACTGTTGTGAGAAAAGCTCGACTACATAGTTCTGATATAACTATCATCGAGCAACTGTTCGCGAAACTCTGCAGTATCTCAGTTTTCCTTTCATCGTCCAACACCATAATTGTATATCTACGAATGAAATCCTGCTATCCAGAATAGTTAAGAACTTTGACCAGCAAGCAGTACAATCGCTAGGCCCTAACCTGCAAAAGATAATCAATATGGATGAAGACATGGATATCCAAGTAAAGTTTTAAAGGGCTTGTCACATATAGCCAAATTATTGCGTCTAGGTCTAAGGTGTTCATCTCTACCCCAGTATCCTCCCACATGCCTAGAAAAAAATAGTATTCTTCATTCTTATATTATGGCGCTTTGATTCAGACTTTTTGATTTTGGACCCAAGCTTTCTTAAACAGATGTTAAATGTTGGTTTGTTGAATGTTGTTTTTTGTTTGCTTTATGTCTTGTCTGTTTTTGATTCGAGCACACTAAAAGTAGAAATCCAGTCCTATGCAAATGGACAGGGGTATTGGTACGGGTACCTAATCTCTTACTAATAACAACATAAACATTTTCCTTATTTAGAAACCGTAAATTAAGAATTGGCAAAACTTAACATAAACTTGACAGACTATTATTGGTACCATATCGCCGGTTTTCAATCTAATTGACGCTTGAAAAGAACAGTTATTGGCAGATTACTGATCACCACATGTTGAAAACGCCAACATCTTTGCGCTGACAACACTTATTTAACCATCCAGGTTACCTTTCAAACTGTAAATTGGCAAAAATCTTTCGATAAATGAGAAGCAGACCAATTTCTGAGTTTTCAAGGGTAAACCTAATGATAGGTTGTCGGATTTCCACTGGTCATGTTTAAATCCAGTATCCGATGAATAGTGACAGCACTCGCTTCTCTGTGCAGACCCCTCTGCGCTGACTATCGCTTTCCTGAGCAGGTTTTCGGACACGGGCTGTTCAACAATTGGCAGGTTTGGACGTAATATGCCAATCGCATCTTCAAAAGCTTCTTAAGCATCAACCGCACAAAAATGTCGTCGGATTTCGTACGAAATGTTTTGGTTGGTTAGCCACCCTGGTTGGAGTTGATGATTGAGGCCGGAGGTCACTGGCGGATCCCGGCGCGGCCCATCCATGAATTTGGCTGTATATCCCTGAATTTTGACTTCATCCAATGGTTATTGTTTTGCTCGTTTTTCTTGCCGCAGGGACAATTCTTATCAACGGTAAATGCGGAGCACAGGAGGCATGTCGCCGAGTTAACTACCGCACTCTACTCATCCCGTAAACCGCCACATTTGCGTTCCAGAAGTTCACACAAATCCATTATCTGTCTGCAAATTGATGCAAATGCATCCATTTGGTTCTAGTCAAATTTATCTGCTATAGGCGTTCAACGAAAAATGATTGATAAAAACTGTTTAATGGCAAAGAACTGTTGGTTTCCCAATCAGTCGACTCGGCGAATCTGGCGTAATACTACGTGTTATTAGTGTATTTCGGGTTGACAACAACAACCCAACTATGCCTAGAAATCGAACGGGCGTTATCTGCTACGGTCTGACCGATGTCTACACTTACCCGGCAATAATGGCCATTATACGAGTCCTGTTGTATTTAATTGGTATAGTTGCAAACATTCTCGCTTTCTCAGTTCTCGGGGCTATGAAACACCAGGGAAGCAGCGTCTATTACTTGCGTATGTTAGCTATAGCTGATACAGTGAACTGTTTGACAGGAGTTTTTGCCAGAGATTTCGAAATGCTTATTCGTAAAGTCAACGCGATCAAATTCATACGATATAATCGAATCCACCAAATGTATCGTCTACACGTAAATCACTATGTTGACGCTGTATATCAAATGACTACAGCCACAAGCTCCTGGATACTTTTCGTGTTGAATATTGACCGATACATCGCAATTAGATTTCCACTCTCAGCGAAAAAACTATGCACGGAATCTAACTCCAGACGTATCTCTATTATCATCTGGATTCTGACATTTATTTTTGATTCGCCAACTCCGTGGGACACAATGGATATCGTCAACAAGCCCGGTCATCCTTGTGCACATACCCGAAAGATGCGTGTACTATTAGCTAACTACTATTATGCTTTATTCTACGATTTCATTTTCGGTAGAGTCATCTTGAATTTCATCCCTGGAATTCTTATTCTGATATGCAATGCTCATATGTTCTGGTTAGTTGGAAAAGCCCGACAGAACCGACGACAATTCAAACAGAAAGATGAAGCTGCTTATTCCAGTAGTAGAAAAGGAGAACTGCAAATAACACTTACAATAATGACATTAAATGTGTTTTATTGCTTTCAATACGCAACGGGTGTAGCAAATACGGTGATACCAGCTGTAAGTAAATTGGTTGGTTGGAAAACGCGACCTTACCAATCGGGGCAGCTTTTACAGGCAGTAAATGCAATGATGAATCTATTTGTTTATATGAGCATTCGTTCGGGATTTGCCCGGACACTTGTTTGGCGTTTGTCTTGTGGTTTTATCGGCTCACAGATGTAAATTATCACCTCGGAAACTCATTTCATTACCTTTACTTTATCTGTTCTACTGCCCTGAATCCAGCCCCATTTGATCAAAAACTCATAACGTGAGTTTTGTTAATTAGTCGGAAAACCAGACGGTCGTTACCATCATAGTCTTTGACTAGGGCTATAATGCAGATCCGGCGGTGAAATGGAAAGTATATGTACCATATACGTGATACGGTACCTTTAAGCTGGTTTACCAAGCGTGGTGTCAGGCAATATCCGCCGGTCCTTCTTGGGAACCTAGCTGTACCCCAGAAACTCAGCCATAAGCACTTAGGTATATAGTTCTAGACCATAATCTATCCCTTAGTCATCATATCGATTTTGTAGTCTCTAAGGTACAAAAACTAATAAACCCGCTGAAACACCGAGTAGGACTTTGAAATCCGAACATCTGGATAAGATCTATTGCTCGTATATCAGTCCCCATTTCGATATTTCTGAACTGACCCCCTTCAAACGCATGGTTTGTATAAGTTCAATGAAGACCACATATTTAGTTCTGTGCAAATTAAAGGTTTAAGTAGGAAAGAGGAAATTAATCTCAATAGACTAAGAGTCGACTTCTTACTTAAAAATCATTTCTTCTCACATAATTTCTTGGTGCCAGATGGAAATCGTATGTACTGTTACAAGAAACAAACAAGAAACAATTCATTTCTTACTCCAGTGTAACCAGCCAACTCACTTTTAATCTATTATAAACCTTTTGGACGAACTAGCTACCCTCGAAATTATTCATACTTTTAATTCCCTAAACCGAACTGAAAAATGTAATTTTCTTCTTCTTGGCAACCCAGCCTTGCTTGACTTAAACACTAATACTAAGATAATCACTCTCTCATCCAAATTCATTTGCAAAAATAGCGACCGTTTACCACTACCCTGATAGCATGTTCTCATTCTCATTTCCCCCAGTGTTATTCCTTATTCGTTAGTTTTGTGTTACTCTGTTCATATGTATATGTATGTAATTGTATGTTCAACCTGTCCATGATGGGTTTTTTCCCGCGCGACAGGTGTCTTTCTTTCGTATCTTATGTCAGTTTGATGTTAATAAATTGGATTATAAAACAATCAGGTTGAAGAATAAACCGATTCCTTACCAGTTTCTAGAGCTTTATTCAAATACGGGCTAAACCATTAAGAGGCAGTTTATAACGCCTTGGCCATATATGCGTAGCAAAACTACTATGACCTGGACTTACTTAGCAGCAGCATCCGAAGTATCTCGGAATACAGTACTCGCCTCAGTTTGAAGAAACTGCTTTTTGCGGCCCACCTTACTGTGTGATATTTTCGTCGGTGTGGGGTAATAACTGAATCGCAAATTTGGACTAGTTTCTCGGAGTCTAATGTTGATTTTATCCAATGATCATTTTATTCTCGTTTTTCTTACCATCGGGATTAATTTCTACCAAATAGCAATATTTACGCTGCTGCACAACAGTCAGCACCCCTAGCACTTGTCTTGTCACTAATCATATCGCAATATACCGTAATATCGATTGTGTTCATATTATCTATCTTATAGGGAGCAATTAACTATATTTGAACTATATCAAACAGTATCTGTACACGGAATCCAAGTATTTCAAATGGCCGAAGGCACGCATCTACATTCCGGTTTCAGAATTGAAGCGTAACAGTGATTGCGTTTGATTTCACCCAAACCATTATCCGGCTGCAAAATAAAATGTACATCGGTATTTGATGCAATGCATCCATTTGTTTCTAATCAAATCGTCTTCTATAGGCGTTCAACGCAAAGAGATGATTGGTAATGGCTAACGGCGAACTGTTGTTTGCCAATCGGTCGTTTATGGAATCTGGTGACGTAACGCGTAATTTGTCGAACTGATTCGATTTTGCCGACGACAACTACAACGTATCATGTCTGAAAATCGAACGGACTTCGCTTGTTTCCGGCTGACCGGTGTCTATACTTACGTAGCCATTATGGCCATGATTCGAGCCCTGCTTTATCTGATCGGTATAGTCGCAAACGTCTTGGCTTTCTTTGTTCTCGGGGTTATGAAACTCCAGGGAAGTAGCGTATTTTATTTGCGTATGTTAGCTATAGCCGATACAGTGAACTGTCTGACAGGAGTTTTTGGAAGAGATTTCGGACTACTCATTCGTCAAGTCGACCCATTCAAATTCATAAGATATGATCACATTTACCAATTGTATCACGTGCACGCCTATAAGTATGTTGACGCCATATTTCAAATGACTACAACGACAAGTTCCTGGATACTTTTCGCGTTGAATATTGACCGATACACCGCAATCCGATTTCCATTCTCAGCGAAAAAATTGTGCACGGAATCAAACTCCATACGTATCTCCATCGTCATCTGGGTTCTGACATTTATTTTTGATTTGCCAACTCCGTGGGACAAAGCTTATATCGTCACCGCACCTAGTCACCCTTGTATATCCACCGAACAGATACGAGTACTGTTGAATAACAACAATTATGCTTTATTCTACGATTTCATTTTCGGGAAGGTCATCTTGAATTTCATTCCTGGAATTGCCATTCTGATTTGCAATGCCCACATGTTCTGGTTAGTAGGAAAAGCCCGACAGAACCGACGGAAATTCAAACATAAAGATGAAACTGCTTTTTCCAGTAGTAGAAAAGGAGAACTACAAATTACACTAACAATAATGACTTTAAATGTGTTTTATTTGTTTCAATACACAGCGGGTTTGGCAAATACTGTAGTACCAGCTCTAAGGAAATTAACTGGTATGAAATTATGGCGACCTTACCACTCGGGACAGCTTTTACGTTCAGTAAATTCGATGATGAATCTATTTGTCTATTTGAGCATTCGTTCGGGATTTGCCCGGACACTTGTTTGGTGTTTGTCTTGTGGTCTTATCGGCTCGCGAATGTAAATTTGTCATTCGGACTCTAATTACCTTTACTTCAGTAATCCGTTTTAATGCCCCGAATCCAGCACCGTTTGATTAAAAACTTATATAGTAATAGTAATATGCTTAATCCAAATAACAGACAGTCTTCCAGGGCCGCACCGAGCATATAGATTTTGGGGGGCAGAGAAAAAGGGCAGTTTTATAGGATATAAAGATGTTTGCAAGGGCATTTTTCAAAAATCTGCAACTGCCCTTGACTAGGGCTATGCGGATGAATCGTGAAAATACGAAATATGCGATACGTAAAACATGTTTCCAATTCTTTACCCGTTTAATCACAATCACTTCATTCATATGCAAGCCTAAAATTAACTCCAGTGCAACGATTCTCAAGGAACTTATGTGGTTTAGTTTCAAAATAAAATATATCAATTCACTACAGTTAGTTTAGTTTCATCGTCGTTACAGTGCAATGGATTTTTCTGGCTGGGAAATTAGACATCCGAGAGTCACCCGGCATGATAATTCCGTCCAGCACATAGAAGAGTTAACACTTTACCGATGTATTAAATCATTCAACTGGTAATACATGTATAGGTTCTTTTTCGGTAGACAAGAAAATTTACAAGACACATTATGGTGAACTATCCTAGCTTCATTACTAATACACATTGAAATTGATACTCGTTTCTCATTTTTGCCGAGCTTAAAAGGTGACCTAGCCGGACGCCTATCTACCCTGTACATAACATTCTTAAAATCTTACTGTAACAAACCCAACAGTTATAGAAACGAATGGATTAAAAATGTTATGGCAATTTCCCAAATGACCTGGCAGATTAAGAGAAACAAGGCATCATTTCTTTAGCCTTACTTCATAAATAATCCAGTATATGATGAATAAGGACAGCATTAATCTTGTTTAAGTCCACTGCCTTAATGGAATGGAATCAATGAAAAATAACTAACTACCCAAAGACTTTAAGTCACGAAAATGTGATATATTCTACTATTGAAGCTCACATAAAATCATCTGATTCATTTCCATCATTATAGTTAGATGTCATATTTTCTTCCACATGTAATGTCTTATAACTCTTCATATCAGCTATTTCTTGTTTACGCTTCTCTTCTTCTTTTTCTAATTTTCTAAGTTCTCTATCCTCTCTTTTTTTCTTTTCACGTTCTTCGCGTTCCCTACTTTCTTTTTCTTGTTGCAGGTCGGGATTCTTTTCGACTTTAGTTTTATTTAAGCGGTTTACGATTTCATTGATACGTTTCTCCACATGGGTTTTTCGAACCTCTTTTTGGTTGTAAAATCCAACTTGACCAACTTCCATGTCGTTGGTTTTCTTAAGATTCCTCCACATTGTATACACGACGCTAATGTTATTCAGCTTATTCCCTTGAATACTGTTCGCCTTCACTAATTGCGCACAATCTGCTATCACAGAAGTAGGAACGTCATCCAATGTCTCATCCTGATGCAATCGCAAATAAACATGAGCTGATGAGAGCTTGTCGACGTGAAACCAAACATCCTCTTCGAATCCCCATTTGATCAAATCTTCGTTTTCAACTTTGTCTCTTCCCATATATATTGTGTAAACTATGTCTTCAGCTTTACAAGTGTAATAGAAAACCATCTTCACAAATGGACTTCTGGTGGTGTCTTTACCGGATTGGTGTAGTGACTTGAATCTGCAATGAACATGGAAGAACATCATCGATTAAAATAAATTTTAATAGTTAGTTATTTCATCAGAAGGTTTTTGTTAATGCCTCTGCCTATATTCATGAGTTGGCATTGAATTGGAAGTTTTAGACTAACCAAAATTCTATTGGTTCTTAACGAAGTTATCAACTTCATGTAAAAAAGATTGTCTTCCCATCTATCTCATCATCGATCTATGTTTCGTAAACCGTTTATATGTGTCTATTTGTTACAAATGAAAAAAGGATCAATAAAGTTAAATTTGAATTTTGTAATTAAACAACCTGTCTCTTTACTACGCCTATTTACGGCTACCTCGCAGCGATACCGAATCAACCATAGCATTAGGCCGGTCATTAAAACAGTAAGTGATACTAACCACATGTATAAATATCCTTAGAACGACAGATCCGCGTACGAATCAACCGGCGGCGATATCCCGCATACAAACAATAAAGATAACTTGAATTGAACTGAATATAGTTACATTTAATTGAAAGCGATTGGCGCTAGATGGCAGCATCTGACGGTTGATTGCCAACATGGAACTTAGCGAAAGCGGCAGCAGCCGCTCAAAAAACACCGAAGAAAACATCTTATACGACGTTTTACTGTTTGATGAATGGCCTCAGGATACAGAAAATGTCGTAAGTATCAGGGGAGTCATCTGTTCCATGCGTGAGTGAGCTGTATTTCTGACGGGTTTGCAATTTTTGACGGTGACGACTGACATGACTGACTGCGCTCAGATTCAGAAATTGGTCTGGGTGTAGACCTTTCGCCGACAAGGGGACGGGTTAAGGTTAATTTCTTTTGGCCCCGATTCTACCCTTAACCTGTTAACTTTGAAGGTATACTTAGTGATTTACTTTTTTCCTACGTGATTTGCTGATTTGGGATTTTTGACTGGTGATGTCGGTGATGACAAAAAATGCCAAATCCTAAATTCTTTAAATAAACTGTGTTTTGTTGAATAAGCTTAAACTTCTTCCAATAATTGTTGTTTGCACGCTTTTTCAGAGCAAATCTTCAAAGGAGAAGTATAAGCAAGTGTCGTTGTATGGAAGAGGCTTATCATCCACACAATGTAGGTTTTGTCAAATGTTAACTTACCTTATCTTACTTTAAAGTAAGATAACAAAAGTTACTTCTTGTGACAGTGTTCAGTTTCCAATGGATACTGCTGGTTGCTAACATTGTTTTATTCTCTCTTTTCAGTCGCTGTTGGTTCTGTATTACGCACCGTGGGCTACCCTCTAGAAAGTTACAGCCCGTGCGCGCTACCCGAGAGCCTTGTGAAATTAATAAACAGTCAACTTCAATGGCAACTAGCTGTCTCAAAGTATGAACGCCATTTCCTTTGTGGTATATTTTTCGTTCAACCCTCCAGGAAAATAATTCGACCAAAAGATGTGATTTTGTTTAAATCGTAAAACTATCCATCTTTGACAAGATTGCTGTTCGTGATATTGCTCAAAATTCTGGTAGACACCCAAAAAAAACATGTGGATTACATCAACCTCATTTTAATCTGTAATTATATTGGTGAAATAGGCATTATCTTATTCAAAATAAACCTTTTGGTAACCCTCTTCCTCCTATAAGTATGTTGACGCCATATTTAAAATGACTACAAGCAGGCTTATACATTGATGTTTGGAGGGCTTTAACAGATCTGGATTGAATGCATTTTGAATGTAATTCTATGATTTTATTACAGCGATGGAAAGGATATCGCCATTTTACAAGATCAGTTCATCGAGATCAGATCCCAGCGAGATGATTTCGGATCGGTGATCGGCCGCTGTACGATCGCGCGTGATAACTATCCGCAATGGCGTACGATGGCGTGGAGTCCCGATAATACGATGTTCGCTTGTTCAGACAGTTCGGGCAACATTGAAGTGTTCGATTTGGTCGGCACAAAAATATGCAACATATTCAGCGTAAACACAAAAATTCTCTATTCGTCGAGCTTCTATTTAAAACGTCGAAGCGATAGTTCTATTAATTTATTATTACCGGTAATTGATCTTTTGCAGATAACTTCTTATAACCCGAATATGCCGATCGACCTGAGCAGAGCATTAGCTGGTTTATTTTTCACTGCATTCAAACCGGAAGAATCCAGTGATTGGTAAGATTGAATTCAACTATAACACTTATATAGACCATTACACTTTTAAATGTTGTTCTTACTTTACTACATATATGAAAATAATTTTCTAGCATATGAGAAGTTTAGAGAAGTTTATTCTCATATGATATAAATGTTACAAAATTATTGATTTACATTATTATTGATATTTGCATTTTATGTATAAGGTAATGGACATGGTGCAGGCCTAAAGGCTGTATTCATAAATATGATTACAAGCACTGTATCATTTGAAAGGTGTCTGATAAAGCCCCCTCTAACTGTGAAATTGAGCCCATTGTATTGGCCCCAGATTAATTTTTGGCGGTATCTATCAAGCTAGTTTTTTGTCTTTTTGTAGGGTTCAAGAATTGATAGTTATTACTTTCCAAGGCAACCTGACCAGTTATCTGATCAGCGCCGACAGTGGATATAAAAAATCATACAGCTTCTCATTAAGTAGCCAGTACCCATATGGTATCAGTAATGCCATCTATCACCCAATGCACAAGCTAATTATTGTCGGAGGAACCACCGAACAGACGCATAACGTTGTGAATCCCATTGCCAAGGATTATGGGATTACCGCTTGGCGTCCTCTGGACATACCGCCATACTGGAAATTAGTGACAGACTATGAAGACAATGGAAACAGGGTCAGTTAGAATAAAGTCAACATTTCCATTTAATGTACAAATGCCAGAATATACCTGTAAAATGGGTTTTGTATATTTTTCTAGCGGAGGACTAAAAGTTTTATATCTAGGATTTCCAGCAGTGTCACTTCATACAAATGGTCAGCAAAAAAACATGTAAGAGAAGTTACAAATTTTAAGTACAAATTGAAAATAGCTTTAAGCAGAGATTGTAGCTCCAATCAATGACATTTATGAATTTGAAGTTAGACTTGTCAAGAATGCCAGTTTCATTTTTTAAATCTAAGTAGTGACAGCTTAAGAAATTCATCCATCGTTAATGTATTTATCAATCTATTAGAATTAGTTACTTTAGTACACTTGAGTAATCCAAATGTTTTGAAACCTAGTGAAAAGGCAACCAAATAAGTTCCAAGCATATTCCCAATATGGCGTATGGCATAGGCCTAATAAGATTATAGCCTTCGATGTGGAACTTTTTCTTAAACAAACTAGCAACGGAAACATCAATTTAGATGATGCTACGTAATTGATTGTTTCAGGACGGACTGTACCGGTTATGTTTATCACCTAGCGGTAAGACATTGGTCAGTTTACATCAGTCGGGTAAACTCGCTCTGTGGGACGTACCCTCTTTAAAACTGCGAAACATCTGGGAACAAGAAGATCAACCCGGTATCGAAGAACAAAATCCAAACATTGTAGAAAATATGCAACGACGAAAAGCTATAAAAGGTTAGATATGTCACACAATGTCCCTTAAAATATGACTTTGATAACCTCTGATATTCCTGATGGTGAATGATTGAAGAATAATACTGTCATCGTTTTTCAGATTTGAACCTGTCTCCTAGTTTAATCGATGCTAATTGGTGGTCGGAAGAGGTAATAAATCACATGTTTCTAACAGATATCCAACTGTCCATAAGATTATTTTATGATTTCTTATTTTATTTTCTTTGAAAATGAAAACCATGGATAAAATACAACTTGTACATGTAGTTTGTTTTGCACTGCCGATGAAAAAGTTTACTGCATCGCTTTTTGAGTGCCTGAAAGTCTCCTTGATTCGGAAATTCATGGTTTGCGAGTTGGTAAGATAACTGACATTTATCTGGTGTATTTTAGGCTGTGATTCTGGCTCGAGGTAATGGAGCGCTAACCGTATCATCCATCAACACAATGAAAAATCTGTTGGGAACATCACCCGAATGGATAGAACCCTCGCCTCGTGTTTCAACGAGTCACGAAGGCGGTTTCATCGGACTGGAGGTATGTATTGGTCTGAAAATATTGTTGAGAATTTTTCGGTCGACCTCGGATAACTAGTCACTCATAGGACTTTGGAAAAAGTGACATTTTGTCAAAATGACTACCCGGTACTAACATTTGGCGAAGGGAATTTGAAATACAAATTGTGACTCAAAAAAAGTGATGACTTATCTGATGAAGACTTAACCTGTTCAATGTATCTAGACAGCAATGAAGTGTATTAATCGGTGATAAACTTTGCAATTACATCATATCATGGTCTCTATTGAAAACACTGTTGAAGATAAGTAACTACATGTTTTATGATGCACCGCAGTGTAGACGCACTAAGGCGCCCATTATTCTATGCAATGGGGTGGAATTTTTCAAATTATCTCCAGTACTTTTGGGTATTGATTAGTCAGCACTGAACAGGTTAATGGAGTGTGATTGTAGGCGTACCACAGTTTAACGAATTCAGATAAAAGGTAAAAAAGACATAAGCAGAATGAAAGATATTCATCGAAGTTGTTCCGGTTTTCAGTGCGAATGTAAATATTCTGGTATGAAACGTCGACTCGTATCGTCAGATGGTGAGAATGAAGATGATGATGACAGCGATGATGATGAAGATGCCGGTATCGTACAGAAAACTACCGGTTATATGAAAAGCGTTCTCTACTACGTGACGGACAGCGAACGATTCACCCCTCCGAGGAAACGTGCAAGGTTTTAGAATTTTAAGACATTGTAAAATGGAACATTTGAATTGCAAATTTCATATACATAACTCTTGTTGATTTCAAGTGAAAATACTCCTAAGGTGTCTGCAATCAACGAATAGAGATTATAACCCTACTCATGAAAGATTCTTGAATTAACTTATGGATTATGTATACCTAATTTTTGTAGAGTTGTGAATCGCACCTATAGATTGTTCGGTCTGAAGTCGACTACTCCCGAAGAGCTCTATGCCAGAAAGGTACCGGTACATTTTCCAGCTTTCGGTTAAAATGGTTGCTTCTTATCAACTACAAAGATATTGACCAGCTGTTTTTTCTTGCAGATTGATGACAAAGAGTATGGCGAAGCGTTGATGTTGGCGAAAGCCTACAAACTCGACTGCGATTTAGTTTATCAAAGACAATGGAGGGAAGAAACACCAGTATCTGTAGCGTCTATACAAGACTATCTTGTAAGTGAATTTCATATGATATCAGATACTAGATTACTCCGTGGCTATAATCCTTTCAGTGGATCTCATGACAATATGGCATACAATTTTATTTTTGTTTCTGCGACCAGAGTAAGATTAGTAAGCGTGCGTGGGTGCTACACGAATGCCTGGAGCGCGTTCCGGAGGGTTTAGACGCGATGAGAGAATTGCTACAGTATGGATTGAGAGGAACTGATGCCGAAGCTTTAGTAGCTATTGGTAAAGGCACAGATGCAGGAAAGTAAGTTTAGTTAATGATCTTAGCATGAAAAGTTTGTGACATAGGGCAATTGGCTCTCTTTACTTTCTGAAACAAAATGAATATCTTGTAATATGAATAGTTTTTCTCTTTGAACGTAGGTTCATACTGTGTGACGTACATCATTACGAGGACTTGGATGAACATTACGATGAAGATGAAGAAATCCATCGAAATCGCCTGAAGAAGCTCGAAGATATGCGAAGAACAGAATTCTTGGAACAAGTAAACTTTGCCTGGTATGTACCGAACTTAAACCTATTGACAAGGAGATACTATGTATGGTTTGCTAGTTTGCCATGTTACAAAAAAACATTGGTTGTAATTAGACTGTATAAATAATACTAAAAGAACTAATGGTTTGTGTTGTTTACAGCCTCACCCTTGAACAGAGGGAACTATGCCGCGCTAGAGCTAAACTACTACAGTATTTAGATCGTTTGTCAACTTATGAGGTATGAATATGATTACATAATTTCCTTAACCGATCGAAGTATCTTTATTCTTGATGTATTACTCACAATGATTTCGGTTGCAGATGATACTGGGTGGAACTCACATAGCCGATGAACGTTACGATCACACTTTATTCAAGAAATTCCGTTCTCAGAATATTGTCGAAGCTGCCGTAGAATACGCTCAGGTAAATTCTACCATTAAAAAATGTATTTTCTACAGTTCGAGGTTCTTCGTAAAATTACTACCACTGTTCATAAGCCCCGTAACCAGCCAATAATTCGAGCATTTTGTTTTAAAAAGCTGGGCTTTTTATCCGGAGTTTTTTCAGGTGTACATTGTAATATTAGATGAAAATGAATAGGACTATCAATGCCTATATCAAACTTAATTTGAAAGCAAAATTTTGTAATCTATTTTACTTTTTGTATTGCCAAGAAGTCTTTATTCAAGTTAATATAGATTTATACATGATTTTACTGATAAATCGGGATGTGGTGGAAAACAGTGTTAACCCCATCAGAAATACCATTGAAACAAGTTTTGCATTTAAACACTGCTGATCTTTTTTCGCACTTTCGCTTTATGCCCCATGCGTTCTAAAATCATTTATTGAAATTCACCCTATTCTGTAAATCTTATTTAGAACGGTGATTGGAAAGCGGTTGATTGTATATTTACGTATCATGGCGAGGATGTGTTGCCACACCGGTTCGGTATCCTGTCGAATTTCCCAGAAACGTCGGCGCCCGATGAGTATCGATCGCTTCTCCCCGAGGCCGGTATGAGAATCGATGACCCCGATGTCGAACCATGGCAGACGGAGAAATGGAGAGAAAAAGATTGGTGCGAAATCGACCCGTGCAAGTAAGCTAAGGTTGCCTACCGCTTTGCTTGGCACTGTGATACCAGCATCTTCAAATACTTTCAGATAATCTTTACGCTTCATATCAATTTTTTAAGGTCGGCTATAGATCCAAACCCTGCTGATCTGGGAGCTTTCATTTACGAAAAAAATCCCGAACTGCTTCAATACAAGTAAGTAAAAAACATCTACGTTCATCAAATTGAGTAGTTTCTTCTTGAATTCAGCTTTTCAGACAAAACCACTGATTCATTGGTATTTCAGGGGCGTGAATTTGCGTAAATCTGATTTGACCGAATGGTATTCATATCGAGCTTGTGAAATTGAACGACTATCGCGACAAGTCGAACACAGTATTGATTTAATGAAACTCGCTATGGAGCGTGGTGTACAGGTCAGCTATTCTGAATATTCAAGTCAGTCACATTACACATTTAAGAATTAAATTTCTTCAATGATGCCTTAACTTTCATTTAGGTCAACTAAACCTAATTCATACAGCTGATTTGTTCCAGACCCAATTCTCTAAGACGTGAATTTATTCCACCTCTACTTAAATTGTTAGATAATTGAATATTTCTCATTGTTTTAGGGCTTGGAGTCAGTCTACAATGATTTACTGACTATGGAAACGTTAGTGTTTGAAGGTTACGTTAGTGAGGACGTTAAGTTCGATGATATACGCTCTATGTCAGAATTAGATAAGCTACAACTGTTGATGTCTCTGGTAAGACAGGAGATTGAAAATACTGGCTGTCATCAGCATTATTGGTTCTCGGGCTTGATCTTGATCTTGATGAGTAACGCCAACAGCAACCAATTCTGGCTTTTTCGTTAGCGGGTGATAGAGGCTTAACTGCACTTAGGTAGACTGGAGCCGCTGTTTGAAGGCTTCAGTCGAACTCAGGCTTCCATGAGACCAAAGTTTTGATTTCCATTCTGTTCTAGGGTCCCTACAACTCCTTGAATCCTTGAAAACTCCTTGATTTTTGAAAATATTTTTCAAGGTCCTTGAAAATCCTTTAATTTTGAGAAATATCCATAAACTCCTTGAAACTCCTTAAATTCTGGGAAAGTCCTATTAAAAATTTTCAAAAGGTCCTTTTCAGAAGACAGTGTATTCTATTATTCTTCACTGTGTGACTTGTGAACGAAAGTTGTTTCACTTTGAGATTTAGACATGTACTGGTAAAACCAAAACGGCACACACAACAACTGATCAAAATTTGAGAAAAACGGGAATTTTGTTTTTGAATTTTCGACTTTTTTTCCTTATAGCCTATATGACCGCGAAAACCTCCTTGAATTTTGAAAATTACTCCTTAAAAAGTCCTTGAATTCTGGATACCAGGAATTGTAGGAACCTTGTGTTCATTATTTTCCCACTGCTCCGACTACTAATTATGTAGTACTTAATTCTAGTCGAATGAAAAGATGTTTGAGAAGAATGTTTGGAGGTGGCTGGTGCCATTTTTGTCACGATGTGAGACAAACACTGCCGGAAGCAGCCGAGATATACTACGAGAGTTTGTCATTAACATGGCTAAAACCGATCTTGTTCAGGTCGTGAAGATATTCGAGAATTCGAAAGTCGGCGTAAGTATGCTATCCACTGAGATTGAGATCCTCACTTCTTGAATTAAGCTAATTGCAGAGTTGATCCAGAGATACTTTCCAGACAATTTTGGCTATAAGGTCATAGAATCGCCAAGGGCCAGTTGCTCAAAAGTTGTTTGAAGATAATCGGCAGATAGATAGTATCCAATGAACCTTTAATTGTCACTACGTCCATTGGTTAATATCCTTTGAACAACTGGTTCCAGAATTTAACCTATGACTGTACATCGAATTGAGTCCAACCTGATTTAATGTTTGATTGATTTAACATCTATTATTTTGTACATGCTTCATAATGAAATATTCTTTCAAAATTTATAAAATTACCATCATTTCAATCGTGTTACAGATGAAAAACAGAGTGATCGCTGATGATTGTGAATTCATGGTGTTAGCGCTGGAATGTTTGTACGTGTGTGAACGCGACGACCAGCTGAACATAGCATTCAAAATTCTCCACTGTTTACCTCATAAAGGATACGAGTAAGTTCAATCTGCAAGATTTTTTAAGTGCAAAACTGACTTATATTCATAGTAAAGTAATTTCTTTATGAAAGGAAATCGAAGCCTGAGGTTTTACGGCTACACCAGCAAATAGATGAGTTGGAGCAGCATCTGAAAGCTGCCGATATCCTCGAAAAAAACAAATTGCCAAAAACATTGAAATACATCAAAGACACTCAGGTAAAAGCATACACCAATGTACATAGGCTTAGTACACTGATTTAGTATACCGTATAAACATAGTTGTACTCTTACTTTAATGTTACAGAGTGATTTTGAAGAAAC
This sequence comes from Tubulanus polymorphus, assembly GCF_964204645.1. Taxonomy (NCBI): domain Eukaryota; kingdom Metazoa; phylum Nemertea; class Palaeonemertea; order Tubulaniformes; family Tubulanidae; genus Tubulanus; species Tubulanus polymorphus. The sequence goes on along the minus strand of NC_134029.1, from coordinate 6,653,214 downwards.
TAAGAATTTGATGACACGGTTATCTCGATCTGCTGGAAGAAGGTATTCCTTATAGCAACCAACACTGACCGATTTATTGAAATCAGATCTTGCATTACCAGAAACGAGTATCCGTAGTGTTGCCAAAAGACTAAAATGATTTTCTGATTCCAGTTACCGCTTATTCCATTTTAGGACCCCACCTCCGACAGAGATGGAGTGGAAGAAAATTCAACTCGATATGTTAGAATTATGCACGAATGTCTTCAAATGTATGCAGCCTAAGTTTTGTCATGAGGTATGGCCTTCGTTAGTAAACTGAGAATGTCTAAATGCCTCATTTTTTTCCATCGGGATTACCTGGGGAAACACTTTGATATTAACCACTCTCATACTTATTTCAATGCCTTTGCAGATATTTACCGAGAGTCTGTTGTGTTCGGGATGGCGTGAATGTATTACACTAGCTGGAGAAACGCTAGAACGAACTCGTGACAGTACGGACACGGGCATCCTACCCAGCGTTATGGTACAACACAAAGTTAGCTACACTAAAGCCGTGCAGCTTGTCATCAGTGCTGCAAGAGAATACTTCAATTCATCAACAAATCTTGTTGATCCATGCATGGAACTTGCGAGGTACTGGCTATGAATGGTGCTCACTCTCGAATTACCTCCATTCATATATTATCTCCAAGAATAAACAACATGAATAAATTTCAATCAGTTTCAAAACGTGACTACATTTTTCAATTATTCAATTTGCAGATCGTGTTTAACATTGATTCACGATTGTCACCCCGAAATAATAGAAGAATTAGATTTGATCTCGGCTCTAGCAGTTCTCGACGATTGTGGACTGAAAATACTTCCATTACAAGGTATTTTAGCTAGCCCGCTTTTAACTTAGATCGACTTTATTGAACAGTTCTAAATCTTTGTATAATTCGACCTATTTCAGTTCGTTTATGTAAAGATCGACTTCAACTCATTCAGCAAGCTATTGATGCTAAATTTAGTGTTTATTTCAACCAGGCTAAAGTAAGTGTCGGTAAATCAGTTGTACCGGATACTCAATATATGTCATCTGCCTTAATACCCATCAATTCGTAGTTGAATCAATTTTTGTCACTGTAAACCAAATTGAGAAATTAGTTATCCAGTCACAGATGTTTTGATAAAATTGAAATTTTATGTATCGGATGGATATGTTTGTATGGTTCTCTGTTGTAGCTGTTGAAACTGGGATATTTGTTACGTGTTCAAGCTGAAAATAGTGTGGAACGAGATGGAAGAGTCTTACAGTTAGTGGCTCAAGCTGCGCTTAAGGTAGAAAAACACTTACCTTTATAAGCATGCCATATTCTGTATTTCTTTAGTGGAATAGTTAGGAATCAACACTACTCCGGTAATGAGCCAAAGTTGACGATTCAGGAAGCAGCTAAAATGCTTCCTTTTTAAGGAGGCATTTTATAATTTGTAAAGCGCTTTGAGCAGCTTAGCTGGATTTAGCGCTATATAAGATCCTTTATTATTATTATTATTATTATTATTATTATTATTATTATTATTATTATTTAACAATCTATTCTGACAGTTTCGAATTTTTGAGTTATCTTCATCATCAGAGAAGATCACTACTTCCGTAATTCATTCCATGGTCCAATTTTGGATTTGCCTCCAACCCAGATAGTGGTTCTCTATCATTCTTCCTATTATTTGATGGCAGGGTGGAAATCATAAAACTGCCCTTGAAGTCTGTATGAAACTGATGGATGCCGGCTATGCTCCAATCTGGAAGGAATGTAAACAGCTAGCAGAAGTCACAGATTTCAAAGAAATCAAACCTAAGTAAGAATCTGAGCATTTCGATATGGTAGCAGTATTTATGAAGTCAGTGTTGTTTATTTCGACTATGAAATATATTTCTAGATTTGATTTACTGTCATTCGCTGTAACTCACTGTACACCGGATATGATCGAACCAATTTTAAGGGCTCGTTCGCTTCTCGAAACTCAGGTCTGTCGTCTATTTATACCTAAGCATATGCGTATTTTACCTGTTTGAAATTCAAGAATTTGAATGAATTGATTGTATTTTATTCGACATCATTCAGATGTTGTATGAACGTCTGCAAACTGAAGTGAAAGGGACTGATTCAGCAGACGGTGGCTGTGTGTCGAAACCCAGTGTGCTGTCACCCGCCGGAGCACTACAACAAACCAAAGAACTTCTGTCGACAACTTCAGAAACTACGCGAACTGTGCTTTCGGCTCTAAGCGATAAAAACTGGTGGAGCAGCACGCTGAGTAATCTTACCCCAAGTCGTGTTGATAGAGAAAGCGGTAGCGATGATCAGTCCCGTAATAATAAAAGTTTAGAGCTATTCGCTTGCCATCCGTTCTATGATGATATAATGGAAAACGCATATCTTGATCAGGTAAAGAGACCTCTAATGTTGATCTTGTGAACGTTTTCACTGCTTTAATTCCATTTGAGTTCATACTGTCTGCGGTGTTATAGGATTCAGTGAACTATAGGACTGGCCAGTGTACCAGTATTGAACATGATACCAACCATGCTTTGCTAAGAACTGCGAAATTAGAGGAAACCTTAACCGAAGGCGGAAGTCAGAACCCTGCTACAGAAGGTATTAAATCTACTTGAAGTCGGTCTGAATTGTATAGTATTGTATAGTACATTTTCGAATATAGTACATGTATATTACTCTTGATGCCACATTGATTATATTGCAGTGCTACTTCAACTGGCTCGTGATGCGATGGCCAAAGATACGACTCTAGCATTGGCATATCTGCTCGCTCTATCGGAAATATCCGAAGCGGAAAAATGTCTCAGTTCGCTGCCGCGAACCCAGTTGACTCTCGAGCTGTCCGCTTATTTCTACGCGCTGCAAGTTTACAACAAACTGAAACCGTTCAACGAACCTCGCTGGAACAAATTGTACGGTCATTTTCCGATGGAGATCGTGCACGTTTTGGTTAAAAAGGGAGTGAAAAAATTACCGAAAGAGATGCATTTTCTCGGCGTGGAACTGCTCAAATACAGCGATCTATTGAGTGATTTTCTGCAAGCGCAGACGCTACAAAAATTAGGAAAAGGTCTGTATTGTTTAAGAAGGTCTAGAATCTGACATTTCAATACGTTCTCAGTATTCATTGGATTATGTAATTCTTTGTATGACAGGTGTAGATGTGGCTAGGTTTACTCAAGATAATGAATACAAAGAAGAAACAATTCTTGGACTTGTTATGTGAGTGTTCTTAACACATAAATAATTCCATTTACCCGGTATTCTGCCGTATTTAAATCCATATATTTACCGAATATGTCATTTTCTTTAAGGACTCTTGATGAAAATGTGATGAAAGTAGCAGTTTCTCTGGCTGAGAAATATGAGTTACCCTTATGGGATCTGTACATGACACATCTTGAGTTCCTTTTCTCAGAAAGCGGGTACGTGTCAAAAAGTCCGATTTTAGAAGCTTTGAGATGATAATCTATTTTAAATTGATTGGCAAATGAATCTGAAAGAATACCCAATTGCACAACAACATTTGTGGGTATTTCATAATCTTATTTCTCGCTAACAAACAGGTTATCGACAACTGAAATCGACACACGTGTGAAGAAACTACAAATTTTGCCTTTGTTGAAAAGCCAGGGTCGTAAGTTCTGGGAAAGAATGAATACGTACGTGTATCCGACGATTTCCGGTACTGATCAGTCTCGACATCTGTATTACTACACATTACTGCTGGATATCGACGAACATGACGAAAGAATTGATCCAGATAGTCATGTTAAAATACTGAGAAAATTAATGCCAGCCACGTCGGGTTAGTTACTCTTCCAGGCATCGTAAAAAGTGTTGTTGGTTCTCAGGCTTCCATTACAAGACCCTTATTTTTGCTCTGTCTGTCTGACAGTGTGTCTTCAAAAAGTTTTCTTGACAAAATCTAGCTATTGGCCCTAGATACAACATATCTATGCAAAATGCAATGGGAACTGACGCATGGTAATTTCGGAGTGCCTCATGCATACATCAGTAATGACGGATTGATGAGCCTGAGAGCCATTGTTGCCTATGGCTTGTTACATTTTTAGCCTCCCCTTTTGAAGGGAAACTATTGGTCAAACAAATTACAAATTATTGGTCTTGTATCTATAAGTTACATTCTTCAAAGCTGGTGAGCACATTTATTAATTATTAGGTACTCATTATTGAATGATTTGAATTCTAGGATTGAATTACAAGAATTTGATGGAAGGAATTGTCGATCCATTGACTGTACTTGGAAATTGCGTCACGGGGAACAATGTTAGCGTTCTTTCAAAACTAGCCAACAGGATTCCTGATCAGGTGAGAACGAAACCACAAATTAAAACTAATTACCGGTTTGAGGATTTTTCGGAAAAGGTCAATTATTTCTTCTATATTTTACTAATAAACAAAGCAAGTCGGGTCAAATCAAATTCTTCATTCATACTTGTTTACTATAGAACGGTGGACATCTAAAGCCTAGCAGTATTTACGCGCTGTGGGCAAAAAGATTTTTCTGGCAAGGCGATCAGCGTGCTAAGAAAAGACCAGAAAACATGGTAAGATGATTTGCCATTTACCTACAGATGAATGCCTCTTGTAAATTCATGAAATAGCTTTTTGTGCTTGATATCCAGGGTGAATGGATCCACAGATATGAAGCGTGTTCAGAGTGGCAGCAGAGACTACTCCCCGAGGATATGGTGTTGTTCATCGATGGGGTGACATTCAGCGCCGAAGCCCGCTCACTGACCGATGAGTGTCGTGCTGAAATATTGCGTAGAGCTACCAAATACTGTAAACAAGGCGGCAAAAAGAAAAAACTGGACCCGTAAGTTTTTCCAAAAAAAATACCGGCACTGGCTTGATCCATATAGGTTTAGGGTATTTTGAATGTTCTCGATTCCTTTTGAAGGGTGAAAATGACATGGGAAGAGGCGTCTGAACATTTTACTCGATCTCAGGTGCATCTTGAACGTTTAGCCCAGGATACGATCATTGCCATGCGATATGCCGAGGATGCTACTATCAAGGGTTACGCCGACATGTTCGATTCCAGTCGTTCTGAACCTGAAAAAGTACGTTCTATTTCTGCAAAATTAACAGGGTGCATTTTGCACTAATAAATCTATTTCAATGGCTGGATTGAAAATGAATTCGATTTTTGGACAATTGAAATTGCGTTGTACCATGAAGTACCCAGTAGCAAAGTAGACTCAAATTGGATCTTCATTTACAGTTATCCAATCTTCTGTTGACAATGGTCATAGATGGACAGACACCAGATATGATACAGGATATTCTGGATGTGGCTCCTATCGATAGGTGGTCATCAAAAACTGTATTCCAAGAGGCTATTAATCATATCATTCAGTCAGTCAGGTACGTGAACTTTCAAGCCGCTTTGAATTATGGCTTTTTGCGATACTATGTATCTAATTGTTGATACTCTTGTATTAGGCAACCTGAACCACGAAGTGAAATACTCGGTGAAACAGCTCCAGTCCATGCCCTGAAGAAGATTGTCGAATCGTGTGCTGAGCATATTAAATGCGGGTGAGTTTTTTCACTCATTTCGCTCAATTTATGAACATCTTTAGTTCACACTGTACTAAATTTACTTATTCATTTTGATGATTGTATTAAGTGAATTATCATTTGAATTCAGAGGTGATATAGTGACTCAAGAAGATGTGATGTCGATACTGAGACCTTTTTCTGCAGACAGTGAAATATCAGTGCAACCACGACTTGAAATACTCAGAATATTGGAACAGGTAAATTTGGTATTTCTATGAGTAATTAATCTAAGCTAGGTATTTGCTGTCATTGTAAGTTAAACAATCTGCAGCCTGGACCCACCTCCTCAGATTTTTACACCCTATCACCATTCCAAGGATGAACTAACGTGTTTCGTGTTTCTCTGATTGACAGGCGTTCCTGTTGGAGGAGGCAGATTCATCGCTGCTGGTTTACTATCGAAGCGAGGCTATCGTGAACGATTCCTGGACGAACGTCCGGGTCACCGAGTCGGAGGTACAGTCCGATGACAACAGACAGCGAATATTCGAGAAGTTACTCTCCGAATCTACGAGCATGAAACATTTACTCTCATTGTGCAATCTACTTTCTGTATGGCCTGCTTTGAAATCTGCTGAAGCGAGGTGGGTTATGAAAATTTCGATTCATGGTTTTAAAGTTCATGTTTTTTTCAGGCGATCTATAAAATGTATGCACTCAAAAAGTTCGACATTAAGCTAAGATGTTTACAATATGCCAATAAATCTCTTTTATTCTTCATTTCTGTTCTGATTGTGAAGAATGTGAGTATTTGTCAATACATGTACAAGTATCTATAATTGCAAAATATTCTAGCTCCCTTTATTCCCATTAATTGGATTTTTGGACAAGATTAATCCAGATTATCTAAAAATCGAGAATCAAAATTTGGGCTTATGAATGAATTCCATTTCTGACGAATCTGTTTAAACCTTTTGTGTTAACTTTCAACTTTCCAACGATACAGAGTTTTCCTAACTTAAAGAGTCCACCACGGACGTTGATGAAAGATCTCTTATCATGATCCTTTGGCCAGATAAAGTGGGCTCGTATGTAGGTAAACATTATGGCTTATGGTTCATGTTCAGGTGGCTTGTCACAGGTTGCAGAATTTGTTTGTCTACACACTCTTCAATACAGAAAAGAAACATTGTACAAAATGTATATGTTCATTTTATAAGATAGGTATCGGACTACTTGACATTACATAGGCAGTTGACCTTGGATAGTTTACCCCTCTCTTGAGTGAAGTGTTATTGTACTATACCCTAGATACCAATGTTGAGAAGCACATTGTTGAGGACAAATACTGGATAAAAAATTCCCATTATCGTTCACGTTATAGAAAAATGGCAATTGAAGGTGACGGAAATAACCTACCATTGTAGAGGTGTATTAGCAAAAATACATAAAAAGGATGTATTTTCGGTATTAGTGATAATAAGTAATAGCTATCTCTTGTTGGCAGCTTCACGTTATATTGTTAATTCTAATTTTTCTTTTAGTAATCCCGATGTAAATCCATGGTGTTTGGTCCTGTCGGAGATGGTAAAGAAGTATCCCGAATCTGGAAAATCCGTGCTCGAAAATGTCATATCGTTGCAGCCTACGTCAGCTTTATCTAGTCAGGTGAGGATATGGTATTTCACTGCAATAAGATTCTCAGTGAAAGAAATGACACAGAATTAGGCTTAGAGAAAATGATACCTTATTGCTCCTGATCAGCATGGTCACTTAAGAAAACTGCAGTAGAATTTGTAATCGGTGCATATCTATAGCTGCCTGGTCTGTTTTTGTTAGCCTGGTCAAGATTTTTTTTTAATGTACAGGTTAGATAGGTGGCTGGCTGGGTCAACTTTTAAGTTTAGCAGATATGAGAAACAACGTATCAATTTTTTTAGCCTTTACTTATACAAAATCATTTTGTTTACGGTCATGTATATGTATCGAACGTTTTCTGAAAATAATTTTAGCAATGATTCTATATTTCAGTGCATCCGACAATTATTTACTCTATTGAAAGAAAGTGACCAGTCAGTATGTGCTATTAAAGTTGTGCTTCACAGTGGTTACAGTGAACTGTATGAACTAGCCATTTCTGAACTCCAGTCTCATAAAGCCGTACGTATGATGTTGATCGCATTGTTTAGGGTGCATAGTCATCAATTCATAAAATTGTTCACACAAATTTTTGCCAAGTGACATATTTTGAATGTATTTTTCGTAAACATATTTTCTTTGTAAACCTCTTAAATTGAGTTGACGAATACCGTACTTATTGTTGCTTTACTGCTCTACTTTTTCTGTCCAACAGGTGCTCGATGATAGTGAAGAGTTCATGGAACTGCTACTAAAATGTCGCTTAACGCCGAGTACTGTGCGTTCGCATTACTATCCCAAAGTTATAGAATATCTAGTCAGTCGACAAGTGAGCATCGACCAGCCACATGAGTACATCAACACAGATGAAATAGCTAAACAACTGCACTCAGCCGGATTCGTCGCAGAAAGCGGGTCTTTATTGCTACTTCAAAGAGGCACGCACTCTAGTTTACGAACATTTGATGCAGCTTTGGCAATATTTTCAAAATGGTTAAAACAATGATTCTATGTTAGCTAGCTTTTTGTGTCATTGTTAAGTTATGTTTGCTCAATAAATCTCTTATTTATCTTAAGAAGTTATTGCTTGGTACATGTATTTTGTTTTCAAATCTGATTAAACTTTATTCAGACATTGACATGATATAAAAGCGATGAACATGAAAACATCTTTTTTTATGAATAGGCCCTAAAAAGGGAAACATTTAGATGAAGTACGCATTTAACAGAAAAAATACATTTTACACAGATAGCCTATCAATACATATGGTTTATAGGATGTTTAACCAACATCTGCATTTAGGCTTTTCAATGACATGTAAAGTACACTGATCCACTACCTTAATTCATCAAATTGAAAAGATAATTTTCTAGTACTTTGTGTTTTTCATTGCCATTGTTCCCCCAAAAAAATTTTTCTTGTTATGATCCATCTGAACTTCAATCCAGCAATTTGTGAAAATTCGTTTTCTTTCTTGATCCTATCATTTGAATCGATTTATTTTCACTCCTTTTTTATTCGCAGAGTGTGAAAAAAAACTGGAATGATGGAATTTTTATTTTTTCCTGTTTTCTTCCATTTTGAAAAAAAATGGGCATAAAAAGGCTTGGTGGCCCCCTCCATATCAATGAAATTAATGAAATTTTATTCCCACTTCTTGCATTCTGTCTTTTCCCCCTTCCAGAAAGGGAAAGATTTGAAATTTACCGTCAGAAATTGAAATTAGCAGAATCTAAATTTAAATTCTGGATCCGCCTCTGAATGTAGTTCAGTCAATAACTGATGTTGTTGTCGGGGCTTTAGTGATGCTGCTGGTAATTTTTGAGTCTGAATGCTCCGGTTTCATCAACAGTTTCCATGGTGATAAATTTGATCTGAACTATAACACAGTGTGCGTGTAATGGAGAGAGGCGAGTTTATGCACGACGAGGTTTTTATACTGCATGCTGGTGCTATATAGAGCTACATATACACTGTCGGTGCGGTGAATAAGCGTTGGAATTCTGAATGTATACTACCGGGTCGGTTTGTTATACAAATCGTCAAATGTTTATTATACGTGTGTAACCGGTCTATGTTTGTGACGCTGTTTAGCCCTACAAGCCGCCGCCGCCGCCGGTTTAAAGGCCTGCAACGAGAGGATAGAACCGAGAGTATGTATACTGTCTAATGGTGGAAAAACCAGCTCTTAAAACGAAAGGCTACACTTATACTACAACTACCAACAACTCGCCGACGATTTCTCGGCCTTATCCTTAGACTAAGTGTGCCTGCCTAACCGCCGTAAACGCCATAAACGGTGAGTGACCTTTCTTTCAAAAAAAGATAGTAGCCTAATGTCTATTTCAACTAAAAGTCAGTAACCTGACTGGTTTGATCGGATATTTTCACATTGGCCTGGGTATTAAGCTCATCCGATTATAAAAGCTTACCACCAACGATTAGGTAACTGATTAGGTAATTTTTTTTTTTATTAGTTATCAGGCGAGGCAGATCTAGCTGGGGGTTTGCCAAGAACCTTAAGCCGCGATCACACGGCCGGAGGATTTGGCCGGGGCCAAATTGGCACTGAACAGGCTCGGGCACAATTTGGCCCGTGCTTAATTAGAGAGCGCGTTCACACGCAAACCTGCTCAATGCTCAAATAAAGCGAAGTGGATCATTTCCAGTGCCAGTCGCAATTCAAACGCAATCATTTGTCTGGTGCAAAAATGCTCGTGTGATGGGGCTTTAGTGTCTGCACCGCAGATTGGTCACACTAAGATCTCAGCGACAGACCGTGGAGACAACCGCTGCCAGGACTGGGTGAAGCTGGGGGGTGAATAGGGTGGCTAAGAGTCACCCCTTAATGTCTTTTCACAACACATGTATCATCCCAGCAGTTCAGCAGGTGTTGGCAGTGCTTGACTCAGATTGTTGCTTTGCTGCCTCAGAATCAGAACTAACAGTAGCGCGGAACTCCGTATACTGCGTGTACTAAAGAGCTCGCGTCGCGATAGCGATGCCACTGGCACTAAGGTTCTCAGTGAAGATATTTGTTATGAGCCCTATTTTTCGTTCGGGTAGGCTACAGGCATTCCGCAAGGCCATTGGCCTATATGAGTCCAGTAAACGGTCATTTTCCCAATCAAAATTATCTGAATTTTTCCCAATCTGTGTCAAAAAATTCCCAAAACCAGTACTATGACGGATTGTAAATCATAATGACTAATGTTTGATAGATGACCTGCTAAGTTTCGGCAAATCAATTGTGGGGGTACCATTAAAATCCTTGCTGCGGCACTATGACTCAGTAGGCTGTCATAATTTGTACTGAAACCATTGCTCAAACGCTTTCAAATTCCACCATTTTTTCGAGGATTTTTCAAAATTTTCTAAACTAATTAGTCTGAATATCAAACACATTAGGAAGGCTTGATTTTGAAATTTTGTGTCGGTTATAGTGTTTCCTTGTTCTATTGGTAGTAAACGTTGGCTTGGACTATACTGCGTGTTTTCGCGCGACGAAATACCAAGAATGAGGACGATTTGACCGGGTCTGCGAGGACGTTTTGACCTGACACCAACCACATTAGGATAGCAGAGTTAGATCTGAGCAATGAAAGCCACTTGCCCGGGGGGGCCAGCATATCTGAAATTTTGCTTGCCCCCTCCAAAAGCTACTTGCCCTACATTGGCAGTCTATATAAATTGGGGGCACTATCATCCGTTGTATCGAGTGGGAAAAAAAGCTTTGTGGCATGAAATTGCACTAGCCCGGGGGACAAGTGATAATGATGACCTACTTGACCTGATGAGAGTATACTTGTCGCGGGCTATCGCACAAGTGCTTAGATCGGTAAATGAAGAAATCCCACACTTCGAATTTGAAATTATACGATCAAATTTATTATTACGAAACCACAACGTTTCGGTTGTTGAGTAACAGCCATCATCAGGTGGAAAATTTGATCGTATAATTTTAAATTCGAAGTGTGGGATTTCTTCATTTATCTACAGTTTACACGGATTATAGTGTTTATTTGACAACTAGCTTAGATCGGTACCTGGGATAGCAAAGATTAAAAACTTCATATTCATGGGCTGATTTGTAGAGTTCGCTACTTCGTAGAATCGTGAATTTCGATTCCATTTTTAATCGTTTCCCGTTGCGCAATGTATTATTCATTCATTTCCTGGTTTACAATACAAAAGCATGACTTCATATCTCTTCGATAGGTCATGTTACTTCATTAAAAGATTCATCATATCCCTCAGCTGTAACACCAGACCGTACTAGTCTCTAATCACCAAATGTCAGCAAGCCCATATGCTTAGAAACTTAGCAATATGAAAATCTAAATTCTATAACGTTGTGGGCTATTTGATAAGTACTGTTTAACCTACCACTATCCTCTTCCTGCCTGGCTCTAGGCCTAGTTTTTACGCTGTAAGAACTGTTACGATATAATGTATAGGGCCTACCGGTAGGTCTGATGATTGATACATCGGCTACGAATATATTTGTAGCGGAACTGATGAAAAAAAAACGGAAGTGCGAATAAATTCGTAGCCGGCAGCGAACGTGTTAAAAAGGTCCCGAAAACACCCCTCTAAACCTTCGAATTTCAAAAATTATAATCATTTTAGAAATTCTCGTTTCAAGTACATGCTTGTTTGCTTTCAGCATTCGGCTGATATGGTGCAAAGTATGGCGTATAGTTCCGTATTAATTCTGACCTCCCTTTCGAAAGATCCTTGTGAGACGTCCCTGATCTATTATGTCGAAATGTGAATTCTTTTCTGATTGTTGTTCGTTCGTCATATTGTGGTTTTACCCCGCAATTGAGCTTGTTCATTCACTCTTGTCTTTGGAAACCGAAATTAACCATTACAGTTTTAGAAATTACAGTTGGCTTGTCAGTCAACAAAGTGACGAATTCACTGTTCGTTAAACCATGGACTCGAAATCGTACAAATATATTGCCCTCTCTTACCAGAAAGGAAGACTATTAAGATGCGCGCGAAAATACTGCATGTTGATTGGTTAGATTTCTCTCGACTCCTCTCAACTAGTCGAGTTGTGTCGAGGAAAATCGAGCAACTTTTTCGTTCACACACGTGACTCACTTCAAAATAGTAAGTGCTCGACTGTGAGTTGCTCAATTCCTCGATGAAAAATCCTGTGTGTGTGTGCGTGTGCGTGTGCGTGTGCGTGTGCGTGTGTGAACCTAGCATAAAACGAAAGTCCATTGTTTAACCATGGACAGAGTCCATGGTTTAACTCATCATCGATCCACTCTGTTGGCTAATTTAAAATTATGAACCGTTTCATCACGGTTCAACAAAACATCTGCATGGATTTGACATCTGTAGCACTTGATGGTTATTTGAAATTGATGAGACTGAGCAATTCATATCTAAGGCAGGTGCGGCAATAGCTAGACTATGTTGTAACGTCTATAGCGAACAGTTTTGCGAATTGAGAACATTTAGTTGTGTTGGTATTTGTCGCGCGAACACGAGAAAAATTCTATTTAGTAAAAAATTAGTCACAAACGCGCTTTATAGACTATAGGTTTACACCAGGATAGAAAGCAATAATGAAGGTCCTCCGCTTTCCTGTATCTTTTATGAAGGTATCTATTTTTAGAATTATTATTAAGGTTTTGAGTTTTCATAAAATCAAAAACGTTTTTGGCTGTGGGCTTCGGCTATTGTAGTTAGTTGCTTATCTTAGTTTTTGGAAAATAATAATTGTTTAAGCATATGTTACTCCATGACACATTATTAATATTATTAGGTGCCAATAGGCCCTTTCACACGACATTATTTAGACCGGTCTTAATTTGACCAGTTCCAATTTGGACCTGACCAAAGCGTTCACACTTGCAAAAAGTCCGTTCCAAATTTGTTCATTCTATTTTTGACTGGTAAAATTGGAACGGACTAAATTCTGTGTGTGTGGACAGAAACTGGTACCAGGTCCGTTATAAATCGTAATCTTCGGTATGAATTCAATTGTAATGCATGCACGCATCACCAATATTCGTCATCAAGCTGATTAGTATAGTTTTCAGATAGCATGTAATTTCTCTATTGCCTAAAAAATGATATGTAAGGCTAACGGAAAATTATCCATCTTAATGGGCCTATCTGTCTATTGCGTGTGTTGCTCAACAGTAGCTGTTCAATTGTTTTGAAAATGTCCTAGAATTTGCCATTATAGATTGATGTGTCCAGATATATATGATAAAGTGCAGTCGTCAAAATCTTTTGAAAAGATAATAGCCAGCGACTCATAAATCTACTATTTAGGTATAAACCTCCGGGTAAAATACTCATGGTAACATCTTTCGAGGCCAGTGGTAACTACCATATCTGTGGCCAATTTAGCTATGCGTGTGTGTGTGAACCCAAATTCTGATCTGGCCCATTCCAAATACGGAGCCATTTATGGAGCCATTTTCCGTTTTGGACCATTTTCTAACTAGTGGTAATAATATATATTTAATGATAATATATTTTCTTATATAGCGCAGATCTAAGAAATAATCGCTGCGCTTCACAATATAAAACACAATACAGAAAATTGTTAAAATTACATAAGTTAGGTATACATGCATAATAAAACAATACATAGTAGGTTTTAAGAGTAGGTTTGGCTAAAAAGGTATGTCTTAAGATTACGTTTAAAAATATCAACGGATGCACTTTCTCTCAGAGATATTGGAAGTTTGAACGCGGCTTGTATGCTTGTAGACGACCGCACCAGAGACCTGAGTTAGACTTTTTACTGAATAGAGTCAGCTTATTGTTCGTTGTTCCTATAGAATCCTCATATCAGTTCTTTGACGAGTTAGATATACGTCTGTGTTGTCAAAAATATATCGGCTTGTATTTATGATATTACCCAAAAATTAGAGAAATGTCTCTATATAACCAGTTTTACATGGATTAATACGGGCATTGAATGTGGTGAATTGAACTTAAAAAAACCCCACTTTTTCAAGTCTCGAAAACAAGTTTTCTTTCAAAATTTTCTTTGTTAACCTCCCCAGTAAGTTCGGTGCACATTTTTGCAGTCCTCTCTCTTATCGATAAGCAGACAGTTCTCCGTTGTAAATCGTTGATGGTTCAAATTCATCCCTAGCGAGAGAATTCTATCGACTGCTCATACTTACGGGGTTCAAGGGGGACGGGATTGTTTGGATGTGGACATATCCTGTAAGCCCGAACTAATCATTTAGGGCATTACACCGGGGAGGTGGCCTTCTCCCTGATTACATGGATGATGATTACATCAGAGAAATAGTTCACATATATATGTTTTCAAGATAATGTATAATAAGAAACCGTACTCCAGAGTGTGTAGTAAATCATAAATGATTAAGCAAATGAAAAAAAAACAATATTTTGCACCAGACTAAAGCCTAGCGCACATCGACACTGCAATTGGAGACAACTAGTTGCAAGGCAGTTTTCGGTGCATGAGAGGAACTGGCTGGATACGATCAGTTGCTTGAATGTGTCGATGTGAGCGAGCTTACGATTGGTAAGCGTCGATCTATCTCCAGTTCCAGCCAGTTGTCCATGTTCTACTTTTGAGCAACTGGTTGTAGGCCTACTCAATCGCAGTCATATCCGTCGATGTGCGCGCTCTGGATTTCGACGATCGACACGCGCCGTGCAGTTGCTGCAACTGACCAGTTGTAACTAGATTTCGATGTGCGCGGGGTAATCGTTCGGTAGCAACTAGTTGTCTCCGATCGCAGTGTCGATGTGCGCTAGGCTTTATGAACTGCCTGTTTGTCTGATGAACAAGTGGTTAGCGCAATCTGGTCAATTTCGCTGGAATGGGGGTCACAATTTTTTTTTGTGGACGTCATTTATGGACAGCCCCTGATTGTGATAACACGTTTCATCATCGTTGCCAGCTGTCTAATTATTGGTGTTTAAACCATCTGGAGCGTAGCTGTAATTCTCGTTCTCTATGAAAGTAGGATTCCACTTGTTGCCAGCTGTTGATTATTGGTGTTTAAACAATCGGAAATGATTACCTTAATTCTCTTCTCTAGTGGGACGAAAGTGGACCTGTATCTCCTGTTTGAAAAATCTATATATCGACTACAAAAGCAGGATTCACTTGCTGCAAGCTGTTGATTATTGTTGTAAAATCTATTAAAGACCGCCGATGCAAGTAATTTGAAATTATGAAATTATTAGTCGATTAAGTCTATTGCAAGACCGTTTAGCTGTACAGATGGCTTCATTGTCGTTATTATTGACGATTATTGTAGGTATATATCGTAGGGGATTTTCATTTTCTTTCCTCGTCGTCGGTGGTCGATTATGTAGATGAAATATATGTATTATCTTTTAAGGCGCGATCCGCTTCAAAAACACGCCACGTTTCGTTTCAGTTGATGTTATCGCTTTTAACGGAATTTCATCGAGTGCATGTGAAATTATTCATCAAGGACGTATATTGTATTTCTATAATTCTAGTTTCATATTGTTACATTACGCTTAGTATCTCACCATAAAACACTCTCTATGTGTGGCTACTTTTGTCGGCCTGCAAATATTTTCCTGCAACGCTCCTCAGTATCAACCTAGATATTCAGCGACAAGATCGGCAGCAAATCGCTATCAGTCGCCTTTAGTGTGCAGCTACTGATAGCAAATCAGGGCAAGGGTCTCGTTGAAAATCATGTGATTCACAAAATAGCGGCTCCTTGAAGTGGCACAAGTGACTGGAGGCAGGGTCCCTACAACTCCTTGATACTTAAAAAAAACTCCTTCTAAACGGGAAATACTTTTTAAGGTCGTTGAAACAATTTTGATTTGAGCAAAATGTCAGGAACTCTTTAAAACTCTAAAAAGAAGTAGTACATTAAACTTGTAAACTCAAGTTGTACAATTGCCTAAATCGATACAGTTGGAACCAGGATTTTTTTGTTAGAAACCGAGTTTATAGCATGTCAAAAATAAAGAATTGCTTATAAAACCACCACGGTTTACCCAGATAAACGATAACAAATTTAGGAAGAAGTCTACTGTAATTGAGACATAAAAGTAATACAGACCTTTACGTGAAATGGGAAATCTTCTCCATTCAAATTCCTTATATCGAGGAATGACTGAAACCCTGAGTTCGTGACCTGAGATACGCATGCAAAAATCATCTGGTATGTGGTCACCGGTGACCAGACAGTGATTTCATATAACCAAAATTGCCGATGATTATAAAGATCTTAACATTCACGACTTAAATTTGCCTCGTACTGGCTTCAGACCTTGTCAAATTTTCATATCTTCCAAGTTAGTTCATGAAAATTTCCATTATCAGATTCATTAATGATGTGTATATTATTTTTGGTTTCAGAAAATGGCAACGAACGCAGCGAAAGGATTTTTTCTGATGGTAATATGTTGTATGTGCGGGCTTCTCGTGTACCAGTTCGGACATTCGGTGATGACGAAGTCGGACTCGCGAATTCGCCAGCTTTTAGATGAAAATAAACACCTTCGAAGCATCATCGAAAAGCATAAAATCGTCATACCCGCGATCGCGAAATCGACGCCCAAACCGACGCCCAAACCGAAGCCGACGACGCAGTCGTTGCAACTGAGTACCGAGTTTCAAGTGCCGAACCATATGCATTATACGTGGTACCATCCGACGAAACTTACGTGGCGTTTCCACCACATGATCAGCGTTTTGAGCGCGCAGCGATTCAACAAGCCGGAGAAGATTTTCTTCTGGTACGAGAAATACCCGCAGGGCCCGCTGTGGAACGAAACGTTGAAAAAGGTTCCGAACATCGTGATGAAATACCGCAAGAAGGTGACGTCGGTATTCGGCCGGCCGGTGAACGTTCCCGAACACCAGTCGGACATCGTGCGTCTGGACGCCGTGATGAACTACGGCGGTATATACACCGATTTAGACGTGGTCATCGTGAAGTCATTCGACCCGCTACGTAAGTACGCGACCACCATGGGACTCGAGACGCCCGGCGGTTTGTGCAACGGTATCATCATATCGAAGGCGAACGCGTCGTTCTTGAAGATCTGGCACCAGTCTTACAAGACGTTCAACGACAACCAGTGGGCGTACCACTCGGTTCAGTTGCCGGCGCAACTCGCGGCCAAACACCCGAATCTCATACACGTCGAACCGCGTTCGTTGCATCGGCCGAACTGGATGGAACGCGAGTGGATTTACAACACCGGTAAACTCTACGACCTCAGCAAAAATTACGCCGTCCACACGTGGTTTAGGTTTTATAATAAAGACCACACGGCGGAGGATATCAAGAAGTTGAACACGACTCTCGGACGGCTGTATAGAAACGCTTATTACGGAAGCATGGATATAATCAATACGTAATTGCTGTAGACTGTAGGGAAGAGAGGGAGAGTTTTATGCTCCTATAGGATTAAGAATGAGAGTTTTTTACTATAATGATTGATGTATAGATTTCCGATTAGTCGTGATTGTTGTAAATCGACAGGTGTTTGCGGCAATATCCATGTGTATATACATCACTTTTATTACCGATCTGATATCTACATTTCATATGTAACAGTTGATTTATTAGCCAACTCTCCGCAAGGCTATCGCGTTCACTTTTTGTGTCCATCGTTCGTCCATCCATAGATGGAATCCCAGTTGTAAGACTTTGATACACAACGTAACACAAATAATTATAATCCAAGATCAAACACGAGAGACAGCAATCGGTATGACTATATAGAGCGTTGTTTATTCTTCGAGTCGGTTAGTAGATTTGACAGTGATATAATAAATGTTAGTATCTTTTATACATAATGGTTGCTATTTACAATAAACAAAACATAAATATAATTAAAAACCATGAGCACTAATTAGGCTTTGTCTGGGCGGAACCCGTTAATCCGTGTTCCGCTCAGGCCTAACACAGTGGTGGATCTAGCCCTGGTTTTTGAGTTCTGTGTTCAACTGTGGAAGGACACCTATATCATAGCCCAATGAATAATAATTTTGAATTTTTAGTGCCCTGAGATACAATCTGAGCACATTTGGGGCATCAAATCCATCCGGAATATAACTTACTACATATCAGTACAATTCAAAATGGCATATCCCTTATCTAAGTCAAATGGACTCATCAATAATGGCTCACCTGCCAGAGTTTGTTTCTTCCTGGTAAAACGGGATTTTTCATGACCTTGAAAAATCGAGGGGCAAACCTCAGGCTGGAGTATTGCTCAAGCGGTAGTAGCGTAGGCTGGATCCACCCCTGAATCTAGTTTGAAGACACTTCAATGGGTTGTCTTTAAAATTTTGTTTTACCCAGTTCTTTTTCTCTCCACAAGGATGACTTAGATATTGAATTATATACAATTTTTCAATAATATTGGTTCCTATGCATATTCTGTAATCATATTCAATGCCAATATGTGGCTAATGACAGATTTTATTGTTCTCGTGGGTTTCAAGGTCATTGTATATCACCTGGCGGCATTGAATAAGCAGAATAAAATGATATTTCCATGTACATATTCGTATGCATATATATTTCATATCTACAAGCAGTTGCAAAATTGTAGCTCATGACATGATCTGTGGTGAGTTTCAAGACAATTGATTAATCATTTGTTCGCCAGGGGGCATTGAATAGTGAAATTGACAAGCATTCAAACTAACTGGGCTTGATTGATGTCCATGGATCCATAGTCCCAGTGATTGTATGAAATTTCTGATTTGTACGGGCACTGTATCAATCGGTTTCATTATTCATTCCAGCAAAACGTATTCATGTATGTATTTAGTAGCATGTCTGTTTATATATTTCCCTACATAGTTCTGTGTATATGATATTGAGTGGGGAGTGTATTTTGACAAATATAACTGATTGCATCATTTGCCATTCATGAAAAGCCGACTGACTGGCCGTAGTGTCCCTTGGGGCTCTTGTTTAATCCCAATTTTAGTATGACTTATGAATAAGTCCACAGTGTATAATTTTGGCACTTGAATATCTATTTGAGAAGCCATTTGTGAGCAATTCTATTTTTAGGCAAATAAAAAAAATTGAAATTTCTTGAAATCACTGAAACGCTACCCTCGCTTATCTGCCAGACTCACCGGGGTCCGAATAGTGGCGGATAACCGGGAGTTCAGGGGCGGATCTAGGACATTCAGGAGGCCGGGGTCCAGAAGAAACTACGTGCGGGGTTCCACCCTTGGAATTAGATATTTTCGAAGAAATATGTCTGAAAATATACTATTTCCGAAAGGATGTCAAATTCGCAGGTTTTAATGACCTTTGATTTGACGAAAAGGGCAACCGCAGTGGGAAGGCAGGGGTCCGGACCCCCAAGGCCAGTCCTTAAATCTGCCCCTGGAGATGACTGTAGTTGGTAATCTACTTGTTTCTTTCTCTGAGTAATAGTGGAACTGCATTAAAATGAACTTCAGTGGGTCAGTAAAAATCAGTTTGTTACTGAACAAAAGGTTTGTTACAAATTTACATCCGATAGTTTGTTATAAAACGGTCCCACTGTATAGAACTCTGTGATAGAATGCTCAACATTGCCATATTTCTTATGCGGTGTTTGACCAACCTCTTGCCGTGTAAAAAATAGGCTGCTCGATCCAGAGGCTCTCCTTATATGATGTCATAGTTGATTAATTAGTTCACTAGGAAAACGAAATTCAGGTTGTGTATCAATTAGATGCACCCATGACAATACATCGATGTTAGGCCTTTTTTATTACTTGAAGTACGGATCTGGCTATTGGAATTAGAAAAATCTTAGAGAAATATATTTCTTCGGTTATGCCAATATTGATTTTCCATCTAGTGACTTGTAAATTTTATGTTCGTCTTAAGTTTCAATCTTGTGATCTGCCAAAAAAAATTTTCACCCTTATGCAGAAAATGCTCAAATAGAAAATATATTTATATTATGTATTTTTTCTGTTCCCTTCAATTTTAAAACGCCTATTAGAAAAAAAGATTTTATTGTATTTTTTCCCCCCATACTCCAAGTGATAAAAAAAAGCCTTAGCGAAGTGGCCATCTTTTTGTAGAAACATTTTCATATTAGCTGGACCCAGAAATTCATAACTGTAGAACTGGGTCGTGAATTAACCAGGTAAAGCACATTGTACCAGGTAACAAATGGGTAAACTGCACTTACAGTATTTACCCTTACTGAATTTCTTTATCTACCATTTGATGTTTTTAATGTTTCGTTGATATTTTCATTCTTGAATTTGGAGCTCTAAGTGTAAAAAGTAAAAACTTATTTTCCTTATTTTTGTAGTTGCTTAGTTGTTCATTCAGAATACACCTCATGATTCATCGGCAAAATAAAAAAAAAAGAAAACAATAATCAGGTTTTAATCAATTGTTTATTTTTTTGTATTGGTGGAATACTGATGACTGAAAAACAAGAAGTCTTGAAATTTTCTCTCCGGCCAGGGATTCTTTTGTAGAATTAACAGATAATAATAAAACGTTAACTACCACAGTTGTGATCGAACTAAAAACATTTGTAATATTTCCGTCAAATGGTTACATGTAGAATCCTTCAGTCAATGTAGGCTTTAGCATGAAGGGATGGAAGTAACCACCCAAAATATTTCTACTATTAGTAAATATTAAAAAATTAAATTACAATTGTAGCATTTACGTTTTGTTGTCTCGAAAAATTGTGGTCTCGAAATAATTAATTGACGACTAATGTAAGCAAAGGACTGGAGATTGCACTTATCGCAAATAAATACATTCACAGGCTGAAAAGGTCGAGTTCGTGCGATAGTGGTTTTTTCGATAAGACGCCCGCAGTGACTGAATTGTTTATGATATGATACCCTCTGACAGTGGTAGTAATCCATAACGCGTCCAAACGCATTTGTCGTATGATAATAACCAGGTCCCGGTTCCACAGTTGTGAGTTAGAGTTAACTCCGAGTTAGTTCATTTTCAATGTTTTAACTCTAGAGTCAAATTTAACTCAGAACAGTGGAACTGGGTCCTGAGTATTAAACATGATCTGCTAATAGATAATAGTTTATTTGCCGTGCCACGTATTATCATGGAATCGAAACTCGTTTTTTAGTGTATATGGTATTGTTTAACCGGTGGTTTTGTTGTACCGTACTGACGTGTATTGGCGTGTTATGAATATACAACTACGCTAAATCGACGTGACATCGTAGTCATGGCTACCATGTCATAGCAGTACTGACACAAACTTCCTTCGGTAGACGGCGTTTCTCTCAAATTCGACTTGGTATTATTATTCAACCGTAAGGTATGTACTCATATATTTGCTTAAATACATATACTATGTATTTATGATTAGTTCCATTTTCTGAAAAACATACGTTATCTGGGTTGAGTGTTGAACAGTTGAAGAGAAGGAAGCTCGAATCAATTCAGCGCCGCCAATAAAGTATCGATTACACATAACGAACGTTTACGATTTTGTCCTTGATTGTTTGATTATGGGAAAGTTTTATTAGATTTCAGGCAAGGATGTTGGCAGCGCCCGTATCCCCGAATACTGGCCCTCGCGTCAAAGCGGAAGCCCAGGGAAATTACGAGAGAAACAAGGGTTGTTTGGGTTTGTTTTTTAATCAAGAAGCAAATAAACAGTATAACTCTCCGAGGCCAGCAGGTCGATGCCCTTCAGGGGCTGCGAGAGAACAATTAGAGAAACATCGAGGACAAATGGGTAATTGGTTGGATGAGTCGAAAAATAAAGAATATGAGTCACCCAGACCAGTTGCTAGGTGCCCGTCGGCTGCTGCGAGAGAACAAATGGAGAAACATAAAGGCTGTATGGATTCAATGATGGGCGGTTATCCGTCTATGCCGCCGTCCAGAAAGGTGCACGCGCGGGCCGTGAAGCCCGAAGCGGGTGGTAATGCCAAGGCACATTCCGGCGGTGCCACTAAATCACTATTCGAAAACTACGGACATCAAAAACAATCGGCCCAACCACAACCACGAGTAAAATCAGAGGCTGAAGAAAACTTTTTTCGAAATAAAGGCTCGATGTCGACTATATTCGGCGATTCTCGAGGCGTTTATTCGCAGCCTAAACCTGAGCCTCGAGTGAAACCAGAGGCCGCTAACAATGCTGAATTGAATAAAGGGAATAGGGCCTCGAAGATATTATGCATGATGCCGCCATCCTCGAGATAATCCCCTTATTCATTTAATCCGATTAATTATGGAAACTGGTGGAAGTGAATTTTTATATTATGAAAATTCATTCGTTCGCTTATAATAAGCGAACGAATGAATAGGATGAAATATTCATGTTTCTATAAGTGAACGATACCAATAACATCTGTCCTCAGAATTACATGATTCGCAAACGCTATCGTGTTCAAATTTTGTAACCGTCATTCCGTAAAAACAAAATAAAAAAGTCTTGTGTCAATGTTGAAAAAATTGGTAATTTTGTTAGTAACTTGAACATCTCCGGGACTGTGTCCATATTGCTGTGACTTTGGCCACTCGACCCCTAGTCAGTAACCTGTCTGTGGTTTAGTTTCACAAACCACATAGGTATAAGCCCATCCGAATATAAAAAGCTTACCACCAACGATTAGGTAACTACCCCCGCATTTTGCGCAGTATCATGATGTACTTTAGGAGTGCCCATTCACTGCTGCTCCTCAAAGTCGGCCCTGGATCCGCCCCTGCTTATCAGTGCCGGTACACGGTAAAAATATTTCAATGTCATTTTTACCTACTGTATATTTCAAATTTTACCAATGATTATCACGACCCCATCTTCACCCGTCAAGGGATTCGAACCCACTACGCTAAAGCTGTTCCCTGAAGCTGGTGGAAGCGAGTTCGGGAGTGATACCGGACCCCTGGCAAGCGAGGATGTCACGACCGGGCACGGACACGACCCGCCCGGGCTAGACAGAGTGCGATTCAGCAAAATCGTTAACTTCTTCAAAAATATAAGGTACGAGGTACCTTTAACCAACAAGAGTAAGATGTCAACTTTCGGCTCCAATTTAAGTTAATAATGCATACATGTTTTGGAAAATAAAAACTTAGACCTGCCGGCCGGCACCGACTTTGTCGTGGCCGCAGTGAGCATGACACCTGTTAGTGGCGCCCCCATTTTGGGATCCCAGCTCCACACTCGAAATTATTCGGCTACTTGGCGTCTTTCTTTCGTTCCTAAAAATTGTTTTTGAAGTCACTTTTAGTGGATATAAAACCGAGAACTAATTAAAACATGTCAAACGGTGCATCGTCATCTGTTAGAGGTGCATTACGGTCTGGTGGTAATCGTTCGCCGCCGTTCGTGGTAATCGGATTAGTCGTCGTAATCTGTATCCTCGGTTTTAACTACTGGAATGTGTCGTCCAAAAATCGCAGGTTTGTCCAAGAGATCGGCGAACTGCACGACAAATTCCGACTGCTGGCGATCAAGAAGATATCCCTTGAAAAACGCAACCAGCTCCTGATAGAAAAAAATGCTGCCCATAAACAACAATTATCGAAGAACTTCGCTTTGTTGAGCGACCATGAAAAAAACCTCGGCGTCAGGGATTCCGAAATGAAGCAAAAGTCAGACGAATTGATGCAATGTAAAGAGAAAGAAGTGAGTGTTTGGATAATATTAAATATATGCTAGAATAGTTCAAATTGGCAGGCGATATTCTATTCCCGCTACACCATTTTACTGATAGTGGCAGCTCGCTCCAATTGGCTAATTAACACTGCATGCGCGTTCAGGTGCATGACTTAGAAAATTCAAGGAAAGTGCATAGAATAGAAGAGAAAAAAGAGCAGTATTCGAAACAGCATATTGCTAGCACAGCATCTTTTGACTAGACCACCAGAGCTTGTTGAATTCTTCTGAATGTTTAAACTACACACAGCACTCAACCTAATCCTAACCCTATCAAAACTCTAAACCCTATACCTAAGAAAATGACTTTTTTGTTATTTTTATGAGTATATCATATATAGACGTCAACAAAATAGTGTTCCCTAAAATAATACAGGGTCAGCTTGAATTTAATTTCCTTCCGTTCAAATTTCGTTTGTCTTGTAAACCATCTTAGGGAAAGTGGTACTGGTTATTGATAGGCCTTCTGAATTTATACTGCGCTTGAACTCTGTGTAATCTTTGCGATTTGTTTTTCAGGCTACCTGTCAAAAACAGCTGTTTGATGTCATTCATAGAAATGGACCAACGCCAGGTAAGAGATCATTAGAAAATGCAGTATGTGGAGTGGAGTTAATTTGTGATAGATCATTGATACTTTCTTAATGCCCGTACTTCTTCATAGTTCTTAGGAAATTCTTTGTGTCCATCCTTTTTGTGCCGATGTCTTGAATAGAAGATTGGCTTGGCTTGGTTTCCCATTCTTCCCTCAGTCACTCATAAAATTTCCTGGTGATACTACAAGTTATGAATTTTAGAAGAAATAAATCGCTGTTCTTCCTTTTGCAGTCAAAGTAATTGCTGACAGACCAGATGCGGATGCAATGTAAGTACAGCAAATGCCGCTCCTTTTAAGTTAGTATTGCTATAATTGCATACTGCAAAGAAAACAGTTGATTTCAGGGCGTGCGTCTATAGTAAATAATGATACGGTAGCTTATTTACAGTTGGTTTCCATTTATTACACATAAGCACTATTATTACAAGGACTTTAGATATAAAATTTGATGAAGTGGGTCACCAAAATTGTGACTCAGAAACTTGTGTCGAATGTTTTGTCTTGTCATGAATCCAAACAATGCTCTGCGACAATTTCAATGCACTGATAGCGTATGTTTTGTGCTTTCCTATTATAAACCACGGGTAAAAGAATTAAAAACGTTACGTGTTTTGTTTTTATTTAAAGAGCCGATAAGCAGGCTGAAGAATTCAAAATTGCGCATCATCAAGAAATGAATAATGAGAAACGAGCTGTATCGATAGACCAACCGAACGAACCTGATAAAACCTATAAATCTTCTAACCAAACGAAAACCTTAAAAAACGGTAAGTATCCTATTGGTTCTGTAGCTTCCATTACGAGACCCTTATTTCCATACTGTCTGTGTCTGTAGGTCTGTATGTCTGTCTTACAGCTACTTAGCTTTGTTAGCTCCGCTCTGACTGAAGGCCAGCGGAGCTAATGGGTTCGTTCGTTCGTCTGTCAACTTTTTCTTCAAATCGCTACTAGCCCTACAGTTTTAATCAGATCAATTCCAAATTAGGTATGAATGTTCTATAAACCAAGGCCTATAAAGTTATAGAGCCATTTTTTGGATTCGTCCCCCAGGAGCGCCCCTTGGGATGGAGTTTCTATTTCTTCAAATCGCTACTAGTCCTACAGTTTTAATCAGATCAAGTCCAAATTTGGTATGAATGTTCTATGGACCAATACTACAAAGTACAGAGCCTTTTTTGGATTTGGCCAAGAGGGGGCACCCCTAAGTATGCAGCTTCTATTTCTTCAAATCACACAACGGAGCAATATAAGCCGATAGGCTCCTTGTTAATATTGGGTCGATCTTGATGAAACTTGGGTACAATGTTGGTATGGGGTCTAGTTGTGCAGGGCAATGAATGGACCCAGTGTGCCACCTAGAGACAGACCTAGGCACTAAAAACTGTTTTTTAATACACATAATAATAAATAATGCAATACATTTTGGGCCGTGTAATTGCAGTTGACTCCAGTGACAAAAATGGAATGTCAGATGCCGAAGTTGAGAATCATGGAATGTCAGATACCGAAGTTGTGGATGATGAAGATGAAAATAAACCAGTACGAAAAGATAAAAAACCAAGCAGCCCAGCGGAAAAACCTGGAAAAGCTGAACAATCAGAGAAAAGCAGATACAAAAATGATGATGATCCCGACACAAAAGTAAAACCAAATGTTCGCAAACCCGATGTTTCGAGAGGTGTGATAAAAGCAGAAAAGCTACAGTTGGGGGGTATAAAAACCGAAAGACACGAAAAGACCTTTGAGGAGACTGGCGTGAGAATCGACAAAAAGTCAAAAAATACCAATACCAAAATTAATGATGAATCTCACAACTTGCCGCCCAAGGATGCCGTCGCAAAAGAAGACCAAAAACAGTCCGATCGCAGTCAGAAGAAAGACGCGGAACGAGAACCACATAAAAAAGAAACGTACGAACGGATGAAAATCAGAAAAGGAAACAATGTGGACGGTAAATCGAATGCGAAGGCAGGAAAATATAACGCAGCTGGTTTACGTGAGAAAGGTAAGATTGGAATTAAGAAATGAAATTTTTCCGCAAGATTTCTCATCTGAGATATGAATCTCCGATATAACCGATTGAATTGCATGAAAATGAAGAGCCGATTCCACGCCATTATACCGAAGGGTTATCCCAAAAATAGTTTCTTTTGTGCTTCAGGTGAAAAGCTATTTCCAGGATTGGCTAATGCAGCACACCAAACAAAACAGTGGAAATAAAAACAAATACATTTTTATATCGAAATCTGTTATGATTCATAAATTCAATTTGTTTCACTGGCTTTTCAGAATCTTCAAAATATAAAGGGAATAATGCTGAACCAGAAAAGCTGCGATATAAGATGAGGAATGAGTAATACGTCAAGTAAGTTGTTTGACTACCGTGAATAAAACTGATTTAACTCGAGAAAGAAATCAGCTTACAGTCGTATCCGTCCCGAATCAGGCAGAATACATTCGGATTTTTCAATCCGGATTTTCACTTGATTCGGTTGAAATATTTCGTCCATTTAACCTGGAACCATGTACACTATTATTCTTAATTCGGAGAAATCTAGGCAGTCTCTAGTCATCCAAATTATTTAAAGTGAGTTCTACTGTTGAATGATTCTCTTAGACAAAAACACTTTAAGTGAACTAGATTTTAGAAATATCAGGGGCCCATTTTTCAGTATATGTTTAATCACTGGAATACGCTAAACTTAGGCGATAACTGCCATTACGGAATGGAAATGGCTTTTTCGATATTTGAAATATTCCCTCTTATTGCAGGGATGTTCAGCCGAGTAAGACTGGGCTGAGTGCGATACAGGTTTTCACAACTGTTGAAAAAGTTATGTCGCTCTTGCTTTCATGCACGTTAACTCATATTTTCAGGAATCTACGAGGGATGATTAAATCAGCTACATAGAAGGAAACCTGAACCTCAATGCTTACGTACATTCGACTTCATTCATTTCATATCATTTATATTGAAAAAAGTTCTTCATTTGTTATTTATTCAACGAGGCATAATGCAAACAAAATATGCTTGATGTAGATGTGTTAATTCTCACAGATATGTACAGTTAGATATATTTATTGAATCTTCGTCTTGTAAATTTATCTATTTAATGCGTGCTTAATAACTTATCGGTATTGAATTCTTCAAATGAAAATTGCTACGATTCAGGTACAACCAATCTGCAGTGTATTTATCGTCCAGGCTTCACCTGTTACTTGGACCTCACCTCCGGCATATTCGGCACACTTTTGAAAGGTGTTCTTCCAATTTCCACACTACAATGGTGAATGTTTTAAGGGGATGCAGTTGGGTGGATTATCAAATTAGTAAGAATGGATTCATTTCCTCCGTCCACTAGAGTTTTTAACTTGCATGGCCCTGGTATCTATCTTTGTTAGTCTATGTTCTGTAGTCAATGTACCGGTACTTACTGTGAGTGATATATATTATTGTAGCATAGCGAACAAATTGTATGAGTTTGAATAGCTTATAATCTAAAAGAAAGCTTATTCCTATATATCGGTGTCTTTACTTGTCTTGAACACTGGTTTTATATTCTATATTGTAGCTAAGTAAGATTATTTTAATGGTAAGATAACTAGTGGTTGTCGTGATATTTCAGTCGCAGCAATGAGCTGAAGTGGAATACGCATAGCACCTTAACATCTGTATCAGATCACACTCCCAAAGCCCACTGGTTCTGGTAATTTGATGTCTTTAGAATATTTAAATGGATTGAATTGATATGAACTACAATATCCATTCCAACACGAGATCATTTATACTTGTAAGCTTGTTGAATTTGTGTTAAAAAATATAACATATTGGTGCATAAGGAAAGCCGAAAAAGAATTCGCTCACATTTTGTGAAGGTTCTTAACCTGCATTAGGCTGGGTATTTGTCAGGTCCTGTGACAACTTGATATTGATTTGGGTTAGTTATGCAAACGTATATTGCACTAAATGTTTTTAATTACCTGTAATATACTCCACCCTCAAATCATTGTATAAAAGCTTTTCCTGTTTATTTTCAATTCAAGTGTATCTAGCTGTTGCTCTAGGTTACCAGTGCCAATGAGTTTTTATTCATGCTGCCTTTTTAACGTTGAGATTGAATCAATTACATTTTATTGGAACATGTACATGACCTAATTTCAAGCTTCTTTACGTTGATTTACCTGGTAATTGGTTAGCTTCCAATTTGGTATTTCAAGTGTTTGTACTGAATTCACGGTATTTGAATTTATTACATGTGTATTTTGACGAGTTATTATAGAACGGCATAAACTGATATCTAATATTATGTAATTCTCCAGAAATAACGTAATCGCTACATTCTCTGATCAGTTAGTTTCATTGATAGATCGTTACTGAAAGATTCGAATTGTATGTAATGACTGATCGTGTCTCAAAATTTTGCCCAGTCCACCGCTTGTTAATACTGGTGTATCAATTCAGCACCACTACTATCTATCCAATAATATATTGTGATGCTACATAACAGACCCCATAATGTTAAGTTTTTTATCTAAGATTCCTCTTTTAACTTATTTATTTCATACTTCCATATTATAAAGTGTTTGATAACAGTCGTGTGAAATAAAAGAAAACATTCCATCCATGTATAATGTTGGTTTCTGCGTGTTCACTTCAGGAGGAAACTCAATCTTTCAGGTAGAATTCAGGCGGATAGGGTTTTTAATGGGTACATGACGTAGAAATGTCCAGTGTCAGATATGTCTGCAAAGCTTAGAAGTATAATTCGTGCTGATCTACCTTACAACCTTTTACCAAGAACCTTATCCGACGTTACCACAGTAGGCAAGGATCATAGATCGACAGTGATCACAGTGGATATGACCACTTCCAGCTCTGGGTGAAGAGCATAACCTCTGATGATAGATCGTATGGCCTGAACAAAAATTTTGTTGCCAGATTTGATAAAACAACAAATTACAGAGAAAAAAATCCGGATGTTATCTGTAAATTGATGTTTTTATTCATCATTTTCCGATACAAAAATCTTTAAACAAAACGTCCAATATTTCATCGGTTGTGACTTGTCCAGTAATTTTACCCAACTGATAAATCGATTTTCGAAGTTCATTTGCGGCCAACACGATATCAGTGTTTTTCAGATATAAATAAGATTGCAGTCCGTCTAAACAACGCGTGATATGCAAGCGATGACGACTTCGAGTGAAACTAACGTCTCCCATCGATGGATTTCCGCACCTGAAATAAGAAATGAAGTGTTTACATGCTGGAAGTTTCATAACAGGACCCAGTACACGGTTGTGGATCTTGATCGGTCTTAAGCTGTTAGATAGGCTATAGAACTAAGATGGTCTTAAACTGGTCTAAAATCTAAGCCATGACTGCGCTACTGGCCCCTGATGTTCAGATACTGGGGCCGGTTGCATAGTCATGGCTTAGTTTTATAGCCAATCTAACAACTTAAGACCAGTACTCTTAAAATTTAAGACCACTTTTGGACTTAAGTCACGACTGTGCAACTGGCCCCAGAAGATATATCCGATTCATTGTATAAAACAGGATAGCCTGGCAAACTCAGGGAATCAGAAAAATCTAGAAAAAAATCAGGGAATTTGACAAATCTTGCCAAAAAACTGGAAAACTGAGGGAATTTGTCTATACCATTTAGCATGCATTTCTCCATTCATCTGCCAATTCACTTGGAGGATTTTGTGTTATAACACGTAAGTAAAATCAGGGAATTTGTAAATGAGGGGAAGTGGCCACCCTGTAAATGTTTCAAATTTGTGAGTACTAAAATATTTTTCTTACAGCGCTTGGACTCTGTTTTTGAGAGTTTCAAGAAATTCGTCGAAGCCGTGTTCAGTTTCACATGATAGAACACAACAGTTGATGTCGGATACCGATTTTAATTCCCTGATTATTTGATTCTTATCATGTCGATCGATTAAATCCAATTTGTTGAACACTAATATCACATCATTCAAGTCTATTACACTTGAATCACTAGTAACCGAGTCGTCACAATTGACAGTGCTTCCACTTGTTGTATCGCACTGTTCGTTTTCAGCTGATTTTGAGATTATGAATCCCAACTTCTTCAAATGTTCTTCGATAAAATGTCGGATATTTCCTGCGTGAACGGCTGATAGTTGCCGCACGTCTGTCATGACAATCTTTAAATCTGACTCGTTTGTCCTGAAATAATAAACAACAATCTAAAAAGATATTGATAACATTATAAGTTTTTCAGTTCTAATAGAACAGTGTGGAGAAACTTTCGAATTTTGAGGAAGTGCCTGCATCACCTTTGAAATGCTCTGCGAACGCCTTCCTTTTCCACTAAATCGACAGTGTCGCGTAATCCGGCTGTATCGCTGATTACTACTGGATATCCGCCAATATCTAAAGCGGTATCCACGATATCTCTCGTCGTTCCAGCTATTGGTGAAACTATCGCCGCCGGCCTTTCACCTGTCAGAAAAAGATACACCCATTCTGCTTAAAAACAGTGACTCGAAATATCTTCTCACAAAAATATCTTCTTTTATTGGCCACAGCACTTTCGGCTATTTAGCTCTTTAAAGCTTTTGTGGAGATAATGAATCAAAAATCGAGAATTCTATGCTAATGCAATGACTTACATATCTTATTCAGCAGACTACTTTTGCCTATGTTTGGTTCACCGATGATAGTCACTTGGACGCCGTTGCGCAGTCGTTCACCTTGTCTACTATCCGATAGGTGAGCGCGCAGCTTTGCGAGCAAACTAGTCAGTTCTACATCAACTGTAAAGCGATAAGTGAAACAAATATCAGAACTATCAAGGCTGTCATCCAGATAAACAGAAACGAAAAACATCAAAATGCTGTTTTCCTAACATCAAAGAATTCACACCATGATCCAGCACATCTTCTTCGATATTTTCATCCTCGCTGAAGTCAATGTAGGCTTCGACATTTGCTGCACACTAAGTGAATAAAAGATCGGAAAAAAAATTGAGGATTGAGGAATTGCTCACAAAAAGCAAGATTAATATTTTTGTGTCTACGTATAATAAACCAACCTTAATCAGTGTATTTCTCCATTCAGAGTAGATTTTGCTTAGTCCACTGTTCATTTGTCTGTAAGCCTGTTTTCTTTGAGCTTCTGTGTCGGCTTGTATTAGATCTCCAAGGCCCTCTGCTTCTGTAAGATCTAATTTACCATTGAGGAAAGCCCTAAAGATGAATATATAGGCCTATCATTTTTATCAAGTGACTCTTACTTGAGTGACACTTCTACAACCACCAAATTGACAACAAATTTGCACTTATTATGCATTTATGCATTATACTTATAAAGTATCGAATTGATTATTGAGATCAGCTGAGTGGATTACGATCCAGTTGTCCAAAGTTAAAGTCTCAATTCTCATAAAAGTCGTTTTTGAATTACCAGATTCTGTCTTCCTTGACAAAACAATGTCAGGTTCTTACCCCTTATACTACCGGTAGGCCTACTCCTAACATTCCCATTTAAAAGACTCCACTACTAAATACCACAGACTCCGATTAGGGCCTACTCTGTATATACTTTTTTTGAGTTGGACATTCTACTGTATTGAAAACATTTTAGTATCTTGAGGTAGATCTCAAATTTGTACGTACCGTTTGGTGAATTCACCGGCTTCCGCTGGGCGGAGATGTGAAATCGTACCTAAAGTATTCAACATTGCAGCAACCACTGCACTACCTCCATGAACATGAAATTCGCATGAATCTTCACCGGTAAAACTTTGAGCCCCTGTGAAAAAGAAAAATATTATCCCTTTTTAGAGTTTATTTCAAAGGTTGATCGGTAGGTTTGAACTTGCACTTTTTTGAGTGGGTAATTTCCACTCAAAATTCTATTAATCATTGTGGAATGTCGCACAACTCCAAATTTACCTTTAAACCATATCAATATCCCGGTATCAATTGGCTCCCCAGAATCATGTTTATAGAATGTTCGCAAGGAAGCTACGCGAGGTTTAGGAGTTTCATTGCGGCGCGTCATTTTTCGTAAACATTTTTCGGTATCAAAGCCACTCACTCTGATGATGGCTACACCACTCTTACCAAAGCCCGAGGATAGAGCAAAAATCGTCTTTTCACACGAGGTCCAATTTGAATATTTTCGTCGGATTGGGTTTGCTAATCCAGGTTCTTCAGTTTTCAATGTCAGTTTAGGCCTCATTCGACTCAGATTATGAATAATAGTTCTCATCACTACTGGCACTGCTGCTGTTAATGTTAAGTAAGATCTCCTTGACGAATTCAAAAGCCTATGCAACAGTATAAAACCCATGTCCTTTCTCGCTGTCGCAGCTTGTCAAGCCCAGTGCATTAAAAACGAGCAATTTGATGTTTTGGATGTGTTTATTGAATGTTTTTCATCGCAAATCAATTTAATTAAAAAAACCCGGAAGTAAACCGGAAGTATTATGGAGTATTATAGGCTAAGGTTATTTCATAAACGCGATACACTCGATAAACGTCAATTCAAATTAATTGTATTATTCATCATCAATCTTACTCGTTTGAGTCGCGCCGTGTAACTGTTAACAATGATATTTATAATGATCGTGGTATATTGATGATACGTAGAAAAAATATCTGAATGAATGTTTGCGATATGCTTCTCGACGCGTTTCCGATGACGAGAGACACTTTTTGAATCAAAATCAATAAATGCTTGTGGCCAAAAGATATTATTTCCGATGTTGATCTGTACAAAAACCACTGTAATTGGACGGTAATAAAGGATTAGGGCCTAGACTAGTAACAATGATAAAGAATATACAACAATAATCATAGCATAGGCTAGATTAGATTTCTCTGGTTTCTAAAAATGAATTAGCAGCAAAAGAAATTACAGTGTTTAAGTCGAATTGACGTATTCAATCTAATGTAAAGAGGAAGTAGTTGAAGGGACTTATGGAAGTGGAACGCATCATTTTGTTGCAGGTGATAATATGGTCGAGCACAGACCCCCGAACGCCCAAATCAAGGATTGAAGTGAACAAATACGAAACTTTTATTTGAGGTCAGGTCATCGGATCCTGCATCACTGCACGACATTAAGTGCTCCACAAAAATGAATATAATAAGAAAAAACTTTATTTCAGTTTGAATAATTTTATTGTTTTCTAAACCATTCCAGATTATCAGCACTTCGCCAAAAAGATTGTACAACTTTTCCCCCATTTACGTTTGATTATTTATCACGCGCTATTGAGAAGCCTTGCTACATGAAAGTCCGCCATTTTCAGGCCCGGCCCGCGTACCAACCAGATAACATGCTGCTCATAAATCTATACACAGTGATTATTTCTAGAAAATATCAATTTGAGCTCTGATAAAAATTGTTTACATTCATAACAATTATCCATATATATTAAAACTAAACGTCGTATTATAAAGACGTTTAGATTGACACGTATCTTTACATATTCGACAGTATATTTACAACGAATCAAATAATAATATATAGGTTAAATTGCAACTTGCATAAAGTGTGACGGAGGTCGGTTTCATATGTTTTTGCCTCTGTCAAGGTTAATTCATTGTATATTTTACAAGAAAATGTGATTTTAACTGAGCCTTGTGTAGACTATCGGTGACGCAGAATGCTGCTGTATAACTATTTTTCTGTAAAAGCCAAGGATACACGGCCAAGATTATAGTATACGTTATAGTTTATGCACATGGACCCATTCACAGGTGCGGAATTAATATTTCAGATTCTATAGTTTCGAGAAATGAAAAAAAGTTATTATAACTTATTTCACAACAGCAAATGCAATTGGAACATTTACGAATAGAAAAATAAACCCTAAAACATCATTGGCCAAATGTTTGTGACCGATTTCGAATGAATTCAGTTTTCAAAGGGATAAAACAAAGATATGTGTATAATTTTCTACCGAGTAAAAGGTTTTTGAAGGTCTTATTGTGGTGGTTTTTTTGAATAGACTGAAATAACTGACATACCGACACTTATATCGCAGAAGACTAACATTCAAATACTTATAAAGTAAAATTGAAATTATTAAAGCACAAAGTGATGAATAGGCTAACATGTTATTCATACAATTATTTTATGTAGATATGTTTTATACATTATTCTATAAATACAATATATCATATTGAATTTGAATACTTTATATACATAAAAAAAAAGTTTCGTGACTTCAGCTCAATGATATACAGCTTATTATCGTTTTTCTCTCCCTGAGTCTCTAGGCCCACTCCTTAATTTTAACAGACGTGTTTCCTCCGAGTATGGCATCGTCATTATGAGAATGTAACATCGAGACAGAACCGTCACCAAAATATTTTAAGGAATATTTTGATCCAAAGTGAACGATGATTGGGATGTAAATAGCCCACAAACTGGTGATTAACATATGAGATTTCAGTTTTTTTTCATTTATTTTGAAACCCATGGTTCTATCGCAGAAACCTAAAGCAGTAGTAGTATGAAAAGAGAGATCTAGATTAACTAATTATTGGAAGGGCGGATGCAGCGGGGGCGTTGAATGGGGCCGGTGAAAAGTCACCGTACAAAGCAACCACGGGTATCTAAGATACACGGCAGCCTTATGCAGTGTG
Source organism: Tubulanus polymorphus (assembly GCF_964204645.1). Taxonomy (NCBI): domain Eukaryota; kingdom Metazoa; phylum Nemertea; class Palaeonemertea; order Tubulaniformes; family Tubulanidae; genus Tubulanus; species Tubulanus polymorphus. The sequence goes on along the minus strand of NC_134029.1, from coordinate 6,618,131 downwards.
ACCGGAGTAGCAGATTGATACAGTATCTCGATGAAGGGGTTGCTTCCATCCGGAAGTTTGTGGATGGAAGGTGCAGTCGAAAAATAAGAATGAAAACCAGAAGGCATGAACGGAAATCACATGTATTCTTAACATGTATCACATGGAGCCGTATACGGCCTTTATATTTCAGTTTAAGCCGCTTGTGTGTTTGGTAGCAGTCAAATGACGCTTGGTGGCAAACATAACCTCGATATTCCACGTTACATTACAAAGTGTCACAATAATATGAATCTAGAATTTTTACCTGTATTTGGAACCATTAAGACAGCTCGTTTTGTTCCTGTACTGATCAGGATTATTTTCATAATGTCACGAAAAAAAACCTCACACCTAGAAAAATCTACATCCGCCCCTACAATATGTATGTATATGTTTATATATGTGTTCACTCTAAAAACTCTTGCTATATACATTTAACATGCTTATTTATCACAGTAATTCCCTTTTGGACAGTTCGTTTTTTTTCGTTAAATATAAAATATCTCATGCGGTACCGGTACCTAAATTAGCATTAAGGCAGAAGCAGTAAATAAATGGCATAGATCACGCGAACAATGGAAAAGAGAATAAGAACGCAGTACTGCCGGCTGGTCGGTAAAATCTGACTCAAACATCTTGAAAATCAGAGTGAAACCCGTTGAAATGGACTGCATTATATTACTAGGCGAAATATAGGCATACGAACTACACGGAGAAATGGTTTCGACGGTTTTGAACTCAGATGTTTGAATTTCCTAACTCAAGAATAGCTTATCGATAGGTTTATCATCATTGATTTGGCTTTTATCCACGTCTCGTCATGTAACTTTGCATTTAATAATTTTGACATCAAGAGTAGGATACACTGATGTTTACGTATAAAATTCAATGCATGCATATGATGCGATAATCAATCCTGGTTTCGACAACTTCGTGTGCAGACGATACAAAGAAGACAATCTTGTTAGCAATTACATCCGGTATTGATTACGATATTGCCATGGTTACGGACAAGTTTGCTTCGAGATTGGTCGCACCTAATGTGACTATTTATCCTGAAAGTTCCGTTAGATAATCAAGCGCATGACTCAGTAACACGTAAAGATACTTTCTACCGAGTTAACATTTGCAAACTTAATTAGTTTAAAGAAACTAATTATATTTCTTTGTGAAGACCCTAATTGCATAAAAACAAACATTACTTGCGATTTTTACCCATGTAGCTTGCATTTTCTGTCAGCTATCTTTATATGTTGAAAGAGGAACCAATCTTAAATGACCACGAAAAGAAGCCACCGTGGGAGACTGGGGACTGTACGCCAACCAATAATTTTGTTTAGTTGCTTTTTTTCTTATTGGAAAATGAAGGGGCACTTTACCGATGTAACATTGCGCCCAAAGAGGCGTTTTGAATTCGACTGGAGAAAACAAAACCAAACGAAATATAAGGGAAGATCAAACAATGAGACAATATTCATCCATAAATTCCAAATCTTCCTTTAAAAAGGTGCAAATATACCTTATACGGTAGTATTAGCCGTATTTACCCTGATGTAACATTTAAAACAGAAATGCTTAAAATTCTATTATACACATTTTAACAGCAGCTATTACGCTGAACAGCAGCACAGCCGGTTTAAACAACAAAACACCGTCAGATAACACCGAGCTGGACCGAACATTACCGAGATCATCCCGTACCAAAACCAAAAAGAAGTCCCCTGATCTAAGTAATACACAGAATCACGACGAAATGCCTGAGATTCCCGATAAAGACATATCATCATCTTTGTCACTTTCTTTAAGCTTTTTCTCCAATTCCGTCACTCGATGCTTTAGCCTCTTTTGCGTTGTGTTAAATTCAGCCAATAGTCGCGCAAATCTAGTTTGTAACGTTTCCAACGATTGGTCGATACGATCGACTTTTTCATCGACCTTTTCGTTGGCTAATTCGGCCAGTCTGAGCGCTTCCTCGTCTAATAAGTTGTCCTTCATTAGGATTTCGCGGCCCTTCGCGGTTAGTTTGGCCTTTGCATCCGGGTATTCAGATAAGGCATCCCACAGATCGTCCTTCGAAAGACAGAAGAGATCAGAGTATCCTATACTCCGCACATTAGCAGTTCGACGGTTCCCTGTCTTATTACCGGCTATATTCAAAATACTGACTTCACCGAATACGCTTCCGTCGCTTAACGTTGCGAAAACGGTTTTTCCGTCGTCTGCTACGACGCTCAGTTTGCCTCGTTTTACGATGTACATCTCTTTGCCGATATCACCTTTACGGCAAATGTAATCACCCGGACTAAAAACTTGTAGTTTCAGTTTTAACACAAGTTCAACGAGCAAACCCGGCTCACAATCTTGGAATATACTGACACGTTTAAGCGTCTCAAAATGGACGTGGATGGCAATTTCTGCCTTCAGTTTGTCGGGTAACGAACCCAGGATCGCCTCTTCGTCTAGAGACTGTTTGTTAGTCCACAAATAATCAAACCATTTTATAACCCGTCTCTCCAGTTCTTTGCTGACTTTACGAAATTCCATGTATTGCTTAACGCCGTCCATTTTTTGTTGGAATTCTGCCCTGGCCGCGTTCATGTTCGTAATCATGCTACCGACGTTACCGACGATGGTAGCGAAAATCAACACTCCCAGCAGATAATCGGCCACGACGAAAATGTACTCGACATCCTGTTCAGGTTGGGGAGTTTCGCCGATGGTCGTTAGCGTCAGCGTGGACCAGTAGAAACTGTATATATATTTTCGACGGAGAGGGAACCAGTCCGGGTCGGAAACGTTCTTGTACACCCATCTGTCCGTACCGAAACCAATGGCGTTGCTTATGGCAAAAAAGAAGCAGGCGTTCCAGTGAATGATTATCAATATATACAAAACCAAGTTCATAATACGAAACATGTTTGGAAAGTTAGTTCTGGTAACGGTTCGGTCGAAAAATTCGAAGACCCTCCTGATCTTAAATAGACGGTTGAATCTCAACGCGGGCTCGTGTATACCAACTGCGAAATACAAGAAATCCGTAGGAAATACGCTTATACAATCTAACTTGAAATTCAACGTCTTTGTATAGTTCTTCCGTAGTTTTTTAGTGTCCCGCACTAAAAGTCCTTGCTCCAGATATCCTAGAAAATGAATGATTTCAAATAAGCAGACGAAAGATGAAGGCGAATATTTTTGTTTTGCCGGGAGATCCCGATGTACTTATATGACATGTCAATAAACAGAGGCAATTACATGTTACACATAAGCCCTTTGGAACAGAGCTCGCTCCGGTCACAATCGCGAACTTTATTTGCAACGTAACGATGTCAAATATTTCTTTAGAACATTTTTTCTTAGAAAAATAGGACTGGGTTCAATCAGTTACGAGAATAGAATTTCCGTATTTTTTGTGAGTTTGTCTTTATCAGACATAAATACAAACCTGTTCTAAGGGAGACGATCATATCGAGAATATAAAAGAAATCACTGATATAATCTAACGACATCCACACGGATAGATAGTCGGTCTGTAGTTCATGAAAGACTGCTCGAGCAATGATCATCAACAGATTATACATAACGAATATGGATATTACACACAGCCAGTTATAGTACAACTGAGACGAACTGTCGACAACCAAACCCCGCCAAAAACTGTAAATGAAAAGAATAAGTCGAGAGGTTAGAATAACACCAGTTTTATGCTGTCAAGCCAATTTATCAATCCAAAGTTATTGGATATACACGCTGAATTCTAGTGATTTAAAGTTTGTTATCTAAAATAATAGCATTCGAACAGAAAAATACGGAACACATCCTATTAAGAATGTATCTTTTACAGAAATCTATACTGATGAAAAAATTTGTAAAAAGAACTATAACTAGACTTAGTCATTAGTTAAAATAAATTCGATTCCCAAATTGTGGAATTGGGACCTGACGAAAGCGATAGGGAAAAGTGAATGAAAAAAACAACGACGTAGCAATGTGCAAATTGTAGCTCAAAGGTTTGAGCTATTTCTAAAAGCTAATAAAATTCATCCTGTATATTTCTTATTATGTGAAGTATCTAAGAAGTGTTTTCGTTAGTTGCTATTATATTTTAAGAATTTAGTTTTCAGTGAATAATCGTTGTTAAAGGCGTTTACTCCGTGAATCTGGAATAGACTTAATTATGATGGTAACGACTGACTGTTTTGGTTTTTGTTTACTAACTACACTGATAAATGGTATAATAAGGGTCTAGGAAGTCTATATAAACGTTCGCTCTACGGCGATGATAAAACATTCAATTTCAATTCAATAATGTTTTGCAGGAAACTGTGATGAATCGAGACCAATATGAATATCTAGTGAACAGGAACTATCGTGTTTCGTTCGGGTTTCCCGACGGACACCGGAGTCTGATTAATCATCTACGCAAAATACTCTATCGAATCTTTATGCCACGTATCCACCGATACCAGCATAAAGCTTCTTGTTATCCCATGTGTACATACGATCCAAGAATTTAAAAAACATATTTTTTGCAAATATTCTTGCTATATTTTTTCCATTCCAAAATTTTACAGGAAAAGAGGGTGTAATAGAATACACTGTCATGGCGCCATTTTCAGGTGCATTTTCACTAATTGGAAACCTTTACCCCAAAACCAAATTGTTTCATTAAAATCAAATATTTGCTGATTGTTTCTGTGATGCTGCGCATTTGACCTTAATCGAGTGCAGTGTAATTAAGTCTTAATTGAATAGTAGGCGTAGGATTAGTCCGAATTACAGACGGCGAGTATCGGTATCTCCAGTTTCGGGACAACGGCTGCATACTAGGACATTTCGTTTCATATTTTCAAATCATCAAAAGTTCAAAAATGAGAAACGTCTGCCATGTCATATTTACTATCCTATCTATCGGACTAGAATGCTCGTGTTTCCTATGACCTATATGTTTTGTGACGTGAGTCGCACTACTAAAATCTCTTACTCCTTCACTTGTAGTTTTCTTCGTGACCAGAAGTCCAGCCATTTTTGTTTATTACTGCAATGTGTTTATAATGTATCAAGAAAAATACGACTGCGACACCGCAATTCAAAAGGTTAAGGTATTGGAAAACAAATTGAAAAGTGTGAAGCAGGAATTCAATCTGTCAACAATGTCCACATTATCATTTCACTGTGAAGAAAATATTTTGATTTAGACAATGTTCTATACTCGAAGGTAAGAAATGAAACATTCACGTTCGATCACGTTCGTATATCGCATCATACGGGTATATCCGGACAAGAGACAACGGTCACGAAGTTTCAAGAGGCAATTTTATTCAGGAATATCAACCGTATTACTAGATAAAAGTTACTGTAGAGGTTGTTCACTTGCAACATTATCGCATATACCGGTAGTTCACATAAACGAACATCATATTGTCTGTGAATTCTGTTGTTAACGGGTGACGTCATATTGTACGTGCTATTACAGCACGTCATATCGGGCGTCAAGCGCAGATAGCCGAAGCATGGACGTATAAACTAGATATCTAGTTTATAAATCCATAGCTGAAGTAAGTAATATCTGACGGTCAAATATGTTCATGTTGTTCGTTGAAAACCTCTTACATAACTTCGTCTTTATCGATGGAGACGACTGTCATAAATTCATAAAATCTCTCATAAAATTCATAAAATTTTTTACACTCCTTTCGATACACATTCTACAGAGTCGTATTGATGCCTCACTTAATTGCGGATCTTGTCATTTCTACCTCTCATTTACAGAGGCTAGGAGTATTTCGTGTAAGGAAATTCGTAATGGACTGATGGCTCGGGTTTCATGGGAAAATAATCGCATCGTATGATGCGATAATACAAACGCCTCTTTTAAAACATCTAGTCTCATTATCTAGAAAAAAAACATCTTTTCGAAAAAGCAGTGTTGTAGAGTAGTGAATCGCTTTTAGATTTTAAAGCTCCTGAAAAAAGAAACATTGAAGTAGGCGTCGCCAGAGATTTCCAACGGGGCTCGAACTTCGTTAGTAAATGCGAAACCTGCTATTGCCACTTTGAAATTAAGATGCGATCGCAGATTATAGAAACGTGTATCTAAATAGCCTGTATTTCATGTGTAATGACATAGACTAACGGTAAAATATAAACCAAGATAAATAAAAGGGGTTCGTTCATTCATGTTCCGAATCTATCCTGGCGACGCCTATAAAGAGTGTGCATTGGAGACGCTTCATTTCAGTTAGAAGGTAGATAGAAGTATAGACGGTTTTGTGATGGACATTTAACAGCATTGTATATTGTATATACATAAAGTTTTACCTAAGTTTAAAATATTCCTTAAAGCTGAAAAATATATCTCTATTAAGTCAATACTAGATTGTTTGACGAGTTAAAAATGAATAGCAAAATCCCGAAATAAAAGTAAATTTCTAATACGTTATACAAAAAATGCATATCGTCTCATGTATATATATATATATTACCTAGGGTCGGATATTTTCCGAGTCTTGTTTTTGACGGTGCCGTTGTCTTCGGTTTTTCCACCCATCCCGAACTTTTCCAGGAACGAATCGGGTCTTGGTATTTGTTCGCTATTTCGTTTACCAGCCCATGCGCGGATGACCTAAAATGACGTAAATGTGACAATGACGTAGATGCGACCAATCATATAAACAAAAAAACATTGAAAGAAATCATCCGCCGTTGCTCAGGGTGATGGCTATTTTGATATCTGTTATTCTAATATTTTGCCCATTAAAAAGCGATCATATAGATATAGATAAAGTCTACAATATTTCATTTACATCACAGTCCCCATTTTGGTCGTTAAATGGAAGGAAATTTTTGATCTGTTTTTTTTTCATATTCATTACCATACTTTTAAAAACGATATATGCTTTGCATTTTAATATTCACCCTTCGAATTTATGAATTGAGTGGAAGTAAATAATCAGTTTGGTGAAAATCCAATTAAAATTTCATCTTCAAACTAACCTGTAGCACCCGTACTGTGCCACCAGTCGTTTGAGGAGCGGCCATTTTTGTCTCAAATGTACGACCGAGGCTTTTAACACAAGTGACACGCCGTTATTTAAAAAAAAAACGATTACAAAAAGCAAAAATCGATTAGAACAAATCTCTGAACTGTTGTTAACACCATTTATTCACTACCACTGGGTAACTTCATCCGTCTCTACGAAGATTTTGAAATGTGCTTGAAATTTGAAACACTAAAATATCCATTCGTCCTTGCATGTGCTAACAGAGATTGACATTTCGCATGTTTTCCGTGTATTTCCTTTTCATCGGTATACGCGCTCAATTTTTGCCAATCGACTTTCTCCTATGCGCTATTAAATTGAGTCGATGGCTGCGCATTTTCGCATTTCACAAGCTGCCCGAAAAACCGATTCCTGAAAACGTCAGTGACAAACGTGCAAATGTATTTCCTCAATCGTCACCGGCCGTGTGAAATAAATCGAACGCGCAATATTGAAAATAATATCGGGAACATTTTGTACAACATGCCGCAAGAACTGACACACAAAAAAAAATCAGTTTGCATTTTCACTCGCAGCACATAACTCAAGCCATATCGACATGTGCAATATTCTGTCGTTTCTAAAGAGCCGGCTGCAACGAATCCCGTTAGAATATATGATTTACTTAATAACAAATAAATCTATGATATTGGAATAGGCCACGTTCGCCGACGCGCACATGTCATATTCAAACCCGATAGTACTATTCCGTTACAGCGAAAGAGAGAGATTGTCTCAGCTGTCGTAAAACCGCCATATCGATGACACGAACATATCAGGCCGACTTAATATAGAAATGACCGCTCGCGCTCGCGCAGTTTGATGTGACAATGAAACGTAGCGGTTTATAATCTATCATCTATGTATCACGTAATGTAATGATAATTCAAATAATACATCAATCCGTATAGTCTCTGACAAATGGAGAAATTAATTAGTAGCACGGGATTTCACTGACGACTCATTACGTGTTCACATTATTCGCTTTGAAGCATTTCATCATTAATAGACCGCTGTGCGTGCGGTGGTGCTCTGACCGCGATATCTGCGGTGATCGCAAAACTGATTAATGCGGAATATTACGGAATATTTCAAAACACATCCGACCTTTTGTAAATTCAAACACCGGGAATTATAGGGAAAAAACCCATAAGAGCCAGTTCCAAAAGTGCCGATATAACGATTCATTTTCAATAATAATCTTAACTCTCAGTCAAATCACAACTGACAACTCCGGAACTGAAACCTGATTCTGTCCTCGCATTAAAAAGACGCCCCGACTAAATTTCGATTCAATCTAATGTAGTTTTTTTTCTATGATGAGACTTACTTGAACTGAACATGTTTAAGAATGCTGCAAGCACGCACGCGATGTTTCCGTCGAAATTTCCGTCGATTAAGATTGAATCGTAAATTTCGATACTCGGAGTTGAAGGCGCAATCAGAATCGAGTGCGTCTAGAAAAAAAGCCTGACTTGTCGAACGTTTCAAATTCTATGACGGTTTTATTTCGTCCACGTTAAAGTATACTCGTTAAAGTGCACTATACGTCAACTGGTATCAAATCAACATCATACATAAATGAGCAACAATACCGCGAGATGATAAAAGCATCATACCGACACCGCAATACTATAACAAACCCCCTGTAACTATCGGAAATATATCTCTAGTTCACCTCTCCGATTACTTGAGACTAAAATTCGTACGAAAGCCGATCCAATCGATAGATCGCTCAATAACCATTCCAGATCAGTTCTATATATTGAATGGAGCCTATTTGATCGGGTTTTAGTGCGTGGAAGAAATAATATACGTCTTCAACATCCGATTTGGTGATATATTAGCCTCGCCAGGCGGGGTATACTTGCGTGTAATTCTCGCCTACCACGGAACCGTCTTCGATAAGGCGGCTGTTTGTGGACGCATAAGTTATTTCACATCTGCACCAATATAGTTCAACACTGTTGAAACTAAAGCAGCTTGATCAATGAATACCAAAATTTTGACATAAGTTCGACAACAACTGTTCGCTATAAATGACCGCGTAGGATCCAGTTTCATGGTCAGAAGATTAGTATTCGTATTCGTATTCAATTATTTTAACTTCCATATTTACATAACATATATGAAGCGATGTACATTATATCGAGATGATCATTGATTAATAGTAGGTATAAACATGTAGGTATCTGATGGCATTATGACCCAACGAGGTATTTCCTCAGTTTGAATATTTGAGATATAACCCGTGCATTAATAAGTTAGATGATTTGCTGGGCATGATGGCAATGAAGTTTATTTTAGAAGCAAATGTGGCAGTAAATCCATTCTTATGTCATTGTAAATTGGACACTGAAGTAGGACGTGTATACCAGAAGCAGTAATTTGAATAAAAGGTATTGCCATTGACGATATCTTAGTCAATTAAGCCATAGAACTACTAGCCTTGGACCCAGTTTCACGATCATTTTCCAATCTGATGAATGATATGAAATTCTGTTTTGGTTCCATTTCAGGGCACACCGTAATAGTTGATTAGACTAGTATTATAGTTGTCCAAAATGGTATTCAAACTATGATATACCAATACATTTTCTAAGTTAATGTTTGATTATGGAAACTGATCTTAATAATATTCAATTAATGTTCCATTGATTACAACATCAACAGTTCAAACTTCATTGAGAGTCGTACAAAGGTCGTCAAACTCCTAATTATCACAACGTTGCCGCAACTACCATAACATCATTTCAACGGGTAAGATTCCATTGACTATTGGCTTCCTTAACGAGGAGCGATGTATTTCTCGGAATCCAAACATTGAATCTATTCAAGTTCAAGGGCATTCAATTAATCCTAATCATTTCTAATCCGTTTAAGCGTTGCTCTAGATTAAAACGTCCCAGTTACAACCAAACGCTAATATTAGGCCTTTTTTAGTTACTTGGAGAACGGAGCCGCCTCCCAGAACTCTGCGAAAACCATTGGATTAAAAAAAATCACCTTCTTTAGTCCTCTTTCGTGTTTCATTACAATTTTTTTATAAAAACATTTTGCAATATGTCCGTCTTGATTTTCAATCAAGTATTTTGTAAAAGTTATGTTCATCTCAATTTTCAATCCTATGATTTGCAAAAAGTTATTTTTTTTCATTTCTCCAATCATTGAATAAAATTCATGAAATATTCAAGTTTTAAGTGAAAAATACTCAAATAATGAAAATAAGCATATTTCCATTTTTTCCTGTTCCCTCCCATTTTAAGAAGCCTATAAAAAAAAGAAATTTCTTGAAAAAATCGGTCCTCCAAGTAATTAATTAAAAAAGGCCTTATATTCTTATCAGGACTCATTCAGGCCTAAATTCAGAGACTTCATACATTAGTAACTGATATCATTTACTGCTTGTAAAAATGGTGGAATTTATAATTCAACCATTCATTTATTTGAGTAATACCTCAACATATAGTTTAAAGTGATTGGTGATTACCGGTTTAAAATTACTTCATATTGAAGCGCAGGTGAACACTCAATACCTAGTAATATGTCAACTATAAACTAGCTATGACTCCTTAGGGGCGGTGTCACGCTACTAGGGTCATTGCGATCGATTCAATTAGATTTTGTGCGTGGAAACATCAATTTGAAACCTTACCAAAAATATCGCTACCTATGCACAAAATCAGTTTAAAACTCCTTAGAGCTATGCGTATATCCTACGTGTGATTTATCATCGGATGTGCCTACGGTTCCGTAGTGACGTATGTACCGAACGCCGGACGCTAAAACGATAATTATTATATTATCTCCAAAGCAACGGCCGAAGTGTGCGGGCTTGTCAACCCGGGGCATCGATTCCGATCGAACTAGTTATTTGTCAATAACGAATCAATCATCGGGTAATCCACATCCACGTACGTAGCAAACCGATAGCCTCGGAGATACACTGCATCGCGCACTAACGCACAAACCATTAGTTTGCGGTTAATAGTTTTCAAACTCATTACACAACATAACGTTATATTCATACCATGTGGCTATGTATTGTCATTAAAGCGTGGTCAAGGTCGGGCCATTAAATATCTAATTGGCAGGTTGTTAATTTGATTAAAATATGCATGTTCTAGAATTGTCGTGTGTCCGATAATAATCGTCGTTAAGTATATCTATATAATAATTGTGGAAGGCTGTTAGAAAACATTTTCCCCAACTGCACCAATTCTAAGACATTTATCAATTATTCAATGGAAAGAAAGTCAGCATAACGCATAATATGAAATGACGTGGCCCCGCGAGCTACTGTAAACGTTATTCCATTTTTTTCGACCACGCAACAGCTAATGCGATTAGTGCCGGTGACGTTACACGGAAACCCGCGAGGAAGTAAAGAAACGATTGTAAGACATTAACATCGCGGTGAAATTGATACGATGTTGTTCTATCAACATCGGCTGATTCATTCCATCCACATTACGGATGCTATGTTTGCATCCAAAGATCGTGGTTGGTTTTTTCAAACAGGGGACGATTCATTCGGAATTTGTGATGATGAGTTTGCCTGCGAAACATTGCACAGAGTAAAACTGTGGGCTTTTCTCGGATGTATCTACACGGAATGATTCATTCCACATGATGAAAACCGATCTGCTTAATTTTGAGAGCAGCAGACCTTGGTTCAGCAGATCTTGGTTCCTAAACACCACGTTTTGTTTTTCATCCGCACGTACCTGTATTGTTCGGACGATTTTTCCGAATGTAGTATTCTCGAAGTTTGCCTCTTCAGTCGCACGTTGCTCCACTCGAAGTATTTCTGAGCTGATGTCATCGTCGTCATTAGGGAACGATAGTGTTCGACTGAGCCGTCCGTTTTCAACCAATTCCAGATCGGTATCATCCTGTTGCGTTGTGGCAGCGATTTGTTGCTTACAGTCGTTGTGGTTTTCTCCGGCGTTGCTAGTGCTTGCCATTCCTCGGTGTATACTGCCTCCATTCAACTGACTCCTGTCATCTTTACACCTAAAATATATCCATAAAGTAGTGATAAATATAACTACGTACAATTCATCGTTAGGTTTATGAGATCTTAAAGTTTTGTATCACAGAACAAGGTTTTTGAACCTTTTTTTATCATATATCAAGTAAGAATTCTTTGGCACAAATTTGTAGAGCTGATTTTCATGACAGAAATTTAATTGATGTTATTTCATAATATGTAGTTAACGTGTAGTTTTCTGTAATGGTGAATGTATGAATGAAAGGTGTTGGGCAATAAACGATGGCTGGTTTCGCAGCATTGAATATGTATATATAGCTTTAAATCAGTTTGAAAGATCCAGGGCAAAAAAGTCAAATCGATAATATGTGGCTGTATCAGTCTGTTAGTGTGGCATTCGTATTTGCGGCTGTTATCCGGAAGCTGTTGTAAGCTTTTCACTTCACAAAACTCTCAACGGAATAGATTAATTTACTGAAATTGCCTCGATCAGAAAAACCGCCTCGCAGCCGATATGACAGGCTGTAATCTGACACAGATAAATGATTGACGTTAACGTCTAGTTGTGTCTTTAAGGCGTAATTTGACGTTGAATTGCTCATTTTAATCCCAATCTCCGTACGACTGCCAGTCTTACAGTGCCATGCCGTGTGGCAAATGATGCAATGCCTGCAAACACGAACGAAGCTGGAAATCGCATACGAGTTCACCGCACTCTAATAAGCAGAGTCAAAAGATGTGTTAAAGATTTTAGATCTTATTTTCTACGTATTTTGCTTAGAAAACTTGGATTCCAACATTGAAATTGCTGCACATACAAAGAACCCGATCACTTCAGTTCGACTCGTCTTTTCCCTCTTTCAGAGATCTTTATACACATGTATATAAGATGTTTTTTTTTCCTTTTTAGTATACCCTCTATTAATTCATTGAATGGTAAATCGACTTTTCAAACTTGTTGGCTCCCTGTCATTAAGCTAGCACACTTTTCGGACGATTGATGCAAATCTTTTCGATTTTCTAGTCATTATGTCGAAATAAATTGCTTATTAATTGTTGAAACGATTTTTATCCTTAAATCCTCTTGGAAAATTGCGTATGGTACCGATAGTTTGGCTGTTAATTCCACCCCGGTCAGCGGATGCCAATCAACGACGCCCGCGCTCAATTTTTACCGGATTATCGCACAAAAGTCGACACACAGATTTCAGACCTTGGAAACGGGGGATTAACGTATCATTGTGAATCGTAGATCTATAATGAGCAGGCGATATACGAAAAAAAATCCTCGTCACGTGAAATCGGTGCTGTTGTCGTTTTTTAAAGCGTTTAACGCATACAGTCACGCGTTGATTGGTCATACAACTGTCAGACCCCGTCTTATACTGTATCCTATCGTCAAATAAATCACTGTCACCGTTTTAACTATTTTATGCGTTATACGCTTGCAGATTATGGAAATAGTCACGCGGTTATTGGCTGTTTGATACGCGATGACGTTTATACCTGTCACTTCCTGTCTTGGAAGGTTTTATGCGTGTGATATTGCGTCTGTCAGTTCGTACATTGCATGTACACATTTCTACTGTAATTTTGTCCCCGGATTTTGTCAAGCCGGTTCACCGTCAATACCTGTGGAACGTCATACTAAATAATTAGCCATTACTCGTTTGATTCATTACTCAATGACACGACCTCGTATTGAACGGTTGTGTAATATTGTACGGTGGGTGACAGCTTTAAGTGTCGACCCTTGACATGGTTTAAGATGACGCAGCAGCAAATGAAAAGTTCTATAATGTATACCACTATCCGAAGTGTACGTGAAGATCCGTGCATTGTGTGAGCACTCTATTGCAAGGGCATCAAAGAGGTCATAGCATGAAGAAATCTATTGCTTTCACTAGAACTGAAAGAATATCGATCCTTATGAAAATGGTACACGTGTATTTTGAGAAAAAAAATTACACGTGTATTTCATAAAGTACACGTGTAAAATTGGTCAATGTGCAGATCTAGACAACGGAGAACGTAAAAATCAATATCTACTAGAGAGAGCTACTCTTATGGACTATTTAGATGCATAAAACGACCAAAAATATAACAACAAAAGATGGACCATACTTATGGTTCATAACGGTCAATTCGATGAGGCCTTGAAAGTAATTGAATTGTCTCTTGAGTCATTTATTCGTGGTCATGGTCATCGATAGCAATCTACCTTACCGCGCATGTAGATTGTGAAGTTTTTAAACACAGATAATCTATAGCTTAGGCATTATACATTATCATGTCTGATCATTGTATTGTTAGGACACTTGTCTTAATTCATCTCAACTACTGTGAAGACAATGATTCTGTCAGGTCAATGCAAATGTAATGGCAACGCACTATCTAATTTATATTCCAATTGAATGTAATTTGCTATAGGCAAAACGTTAAGCATGATCCAAGAGTGGCCTGCTTTTGTTCTCTTGACTTTTCTGATGTTTCAATTGATTTTCCATTTGAAATTAGCAGTTGTACTAGTTTAATTATTGCTGAGATAAATTTTCAAATGGCTTTTACTAGATCAGTCATTAGTTATCATCTGCAGGTCAAAGGTGCAAGTTCACTGTTACTTAAAATCTACTGAAAAATGGAAAATGTAGATTTCAAGATCCTTGGCTTTAGCAATGGATCGATAAATGTAAAGATGTAAGGGATGCCAGGTGAAAAATCATCCTCCCTCTGCAGGGACTCGAACCTGATGGCATCGCTACACTCAGCCACGGCACGAACCCCTGCCACAGTAGACCGGGTGCGCAGGTACATGCGCAGCTTTCCGAACGAAAACTGGCGGCACCAATCAGATTGCTCGTTGTATAATCGTTGAGGCAAATTTCAAGGAAGAACTATAAATGGGAAACCCGGGCTAAAATAAAACGGGATTTCTGATTGGCTAAAAATCACATCATCTGAACTGCGCATGTATCTGCGCACACGGTCGATTATGGCAGGGTTTCGTGCCGTGGCAATCTTGATGCCATCAGGTTCGAATCCCTGCCGGGGGAGGATGGTGAAAAATGTGCCATCGAAGTTTCAGTATTAGTATCATGGGAGAAGCTAACATTTCAGTATTGAATATATTTCAAAGTATTTTGATAAATACATTTAATAGTCAAAGTCAGTTAATTGTGATCTATTATTGTCAATTTGATCAACGAATCGGGTCATTGAAACTATGAACCCTGATGGCATACATATATGTATATAGTTCATTTTAAGTCAGAGTTTTAATAATTAAGGAAAATTAAATTCAAGTTATCCTAATCGTTTTATGATTTTCTGTCCTACTATTTGTCAATGTGGTAGCAGTAACATCACAGAGTCTACTGTAAAAGCATTCATTCTGGCAAGTACATTAAATTAATATTAAATGAGATTAGATTAATAAGATTAAGATTAAATAAATTGAGCACATAGCTCTAATTGTTTCCAGAAGCTTAATCTGACCTGTTAGTTTTATTTGATCTGTGATGCTAGATCGTCATCTCATCCAAGTTACAAGAGTCGCTGAATCCCTTGTGTAGGAGGACTTCTGGTTGTTTGATGAACATAATGGCTCATGTTTTAAAGTTTGCGCTACAAGGATTCTTAGGGTAAAAAATGATACGTGTGTTTCTCATTTCTCCCGAGCTTAAAACTGATCAGCCTGGCCACTTATACACTGTCCATTCCTTTTTAGAACATGATCAAGCAAACAATAACTCGGCAGCTAAAGAAATTTAGTACTTAAATTTTATTGCACTTTACAAAAGTGACCTGGTTGATTTTGAGAAACGATATATCATTTTTAGCCAGTACATGCAGCCAGATTACACGTGTATTTTAGAAGCTGCTCTGAATTTACACGTGTTTTTGAAATGCAAATCCTAAAGTACACGTGTAATTCAAAATACACTT
This sequence comes from Tubulanus polymorphus, assembly GCF_964204645.1. NCBI lineage: Eukaryota > Metazoa > Nemertea > Palaeonemertea > Tubulaniformes > Tubulanidae > Tubulanus > Tubulanus polymorphus. Next base: position 6,602,132 of record NC_134029.1, on the reverse strand, counting down.
CCTAAAGTACACGTGTAATTCAAAATACACATTCAAAGTACACGTGTAATTCAAAATACACTTCCAAAGTACACGTGTAATTCAAAATACACATCCAAAGTTCATGTGTAATTTCAAAGTACACGTGTTTTACACATGTACTTCAAAATACACGTCCAAAGTACACGTGTAATTTGAAATTACACTTTATTTAGCCAAATACACGTGTACCATTTTCGTAAGGGGAAACTGCAAAACAGTGGGGAAAAGTTTCTTCTATGTGACACGACATGATGTACCGTGTCGCATACCACACAAAATATGCATTTTAGAATACCGGTACAGTATTGAAAAAAATACGTCGAACATTTTTATTTTCGAACCTAGAACCTAGAACCCATAAAAAGAAAATATCCCAGAAAATAGTCTTATATTTTCTAATTCTGCAATATTCTTTCCACAACCGAATTGTAATACTCATTGATCGCTGAAAATTCCATCTTCTAGTACGAATTGGAAGGAGAAAACCGTTGTCGCTGCCTTGCAGCTATATTTATTTTTTCTACGTTGCGAACGTATTTTGATAAAAATCTATTGACAATCTCAAAATGCCGGCGTTTTTCACCACCCTGTTGTGCACGTCTCAACACGGGTGATATAATGACATCAATGAACTAGGTTTTGCCGTAGGAGGTTTCGACTGTCGACATGTTAATCTTGATCGTGACACTTAACGCGGTTATCTCCCTGTTAGGATGCAAGCGATAATCTTTATTGGCTGCGTTCTGTTTCGAGCTGGTTTATACAATAGACTCTGCATAGGTCCGTCCCTTTCTCGTAGGTCATACCACTCCGAGACTAGTAATATGCCTTAGAGTAATATCTATGATATTTAGTTTCTAACCTGACGTGTACCCGACGCTAAATAAGATTACTGAATTCAGAAATTTCCAGACGAGTCTATACATCGGCCAATTATTTCCTCGGACGTCATTCTCGCTCCGACATCACGTGATAATCACGCCTGCCTTTCCGAACAACTTACCTGATTATATGTAAACTGCGGTAACGCAGAAATATCGGAGAAGTATAGGCCTTCCAGCGCAAACTGCTGCTAGGCTTGCAACACTATTACCCAGAACACGTCTCGAAAAAGCTCGCTTTAAGTGCCCTTCACGATCCACCTGCTAAGCGTCTGGAGTGTGAGGCGAGATGCTTGATTTTAGTGCATAATGATCGGCATTTCTAAGTGCATAGGTAATCATTAAAAAACACATTGCGAAAACCTGATATTTGTTGACGAGTTTCCATGGAAACTTTATGTTAGAGAAATTCGACTACAGCAGTACCGGATCGCCCACGTTCTCGCCTTAAACCCGTGATCTACATTAATTGCATTGGCCACGCATTCAATAGAATACCTGACGTCATTGTCAAACATTGGAAGATTATTCTGGATATGATTTATTATATAGACGTTCATTAATTCTACGGCAAAAGATATTCAATATTTTCGAGACAGTTCGCTTACTATAGAGGATTTGAACTGACGTCACATGCATTGTTTATTAGCGTCAGATTGGCCGTCAGCCACTCAGATATTTTTGATTTTGACGCCGTATAAACCGTTACAATAATGTTTATATACATTGATACCTAGTTGCGTTCTGTGTGAGTCGATGTGCACTTTGTCATCAATATTGGCGTTTTAAAATTACTATTACTATTATTATTTTGAATTTTGGCGATTATTTTGTAATTGAATATTTTTCATAACTCCTATTTCATTTTCTGATGTATTTTGATGATTATTGTTTCGAGGATCTGCGCTTGCGTCATCAATATATCGGGTCTAGACTGGTTGTTGGGCAATTCAATTCAATTATCGATGTATTCAAATCCAAAATAACTTTATTTATCCGTATTCATTGTCGACAATATTTAGCGATGTATGTACTATTTTCCTAGGCGTCAATACACTGTTAGTTAGTTTTCATGTTTATATCAGTTATCCGCAACTAAAGTAATAAAGTAATAAAGCTAGAAGACCATCAACGTAACATTTTTAGAAGTCTTCGTCGCAGGTTTGCTGACCGTTAACTCAGTTACTACTCACCAGATGAAAAAGGTTCTTTATCACCGCATTTTGAATTGTGATGCTGATCAGTACACAAAAACACACACGGGCTCCACGCGCAAAAAGGTGAATTACTGCTCTGGAAAGACAAGAAAGAAAAGTCAAACAAGCGCGAATTCAAAGCTAAATCTTTACAGCCGAGATTGTACCATGTTTATACTAAAATAACTGACTGAAAAAATCGAATTCTGGCAATCTAATTTGTGCTGCGGCATCTGGGAATTTAAATGGCACTGCCAAGTATTTGAATTTCACGCTTGAACTAAAGGAGACGCGGAGAGTTCACGTTTATATCGAATCTATATCGACGCCGACGTAAGAGAAGAATCTTATCTGAAATTCCGGTCGATCTTCTGAAGTATTTTAGCGGATTCTTGCTATTAGTTCAGCCTGCTAGCGCTCGATAAAACTTGTTAAAAGTATTCGAAAAAAATCTTTGTTGAACATATTTCACTTTGTTTCGTAAAATTGCAACAGATTTAAGTAGGTACTCAAACCCTTGACACGATTATCTCATTCAGCAATTTCTGCCGTCAGCTCATCATTACTTACCACCAACGCTTCATAGCCGTTCGTCGTCTAGTACAGAGCATATATGAATAGGGGACTTTTTATTGCTGTAAATTATTCAGTTTGCTAAATATGAGGTTGCTTACAAATCACGATGGTGGATATTACGTAAAGCGTTTGTATGTTACGTCGGGCTGTCTTTTGAGATGAACAATATTCTATTTGCGATGCTTTATCGGCGGAAGCCATTAACGTCAAACTTTTGATGAATGGGTAAATATTCAACGCATTCTGCCGAGACACTGGGAACCGAGTTTGCCGATTCTATTAACGTTACCGAAAATAAGCGATCATCCGGTGTCGTATTGCCTGAAACTTTCTGCCGCTTCTTCTTAGAGAGGTTACCCAACCCGGAGCATCGATTCTTCGAGTGTCAGTGATATTTCAATGATATACACAATGATTATTGCGGCGTATGAATTCATATTTGCTGCAGTATAGACGATTCGATTTTTCGACAAGCGCAGCGTATAAATGATGGAAAAAACTTTTTTCTCACCCTCACGGGTAGAATACAGGCGAGTTAGGGAAAAACCAGTCGGCTTCGTTCATTAATAATGCGTGGACAACTATATTGATACACACTCATAAAGGTTGCCATGGAAACTTACTAGTAAAAGCTGTAAATTGTCATTTGCGGAAGTGAGAGACGTTTCAGGGGAGACGTTTCTGTCACTCAGCGACGACCCGCGATTGGGCACTGACCCGAAGAATCATAACTTTATTTGCAAAAATTCCGATTGCGCCAAACGCTAAATCCGAAATCTAGGTTTCGCCAAAGAGACTATAAATGTTCGACCTTTCTAAGTTGTTCGTAGGAAAATACACATCACACGTGGCATGTTATTGTCAATTCTAATGAAAATTTGTTTTCATCTTTAAAAATCCATAATTTGATTGTTGATTTTTCAAGATATTTCAACTTTAATTTCACATCACAAGCTGATAGCGTAGCTAGAGACTTTTCTAGTCACTGATTCAACTTGAAAAATCTTTTTCTTCATTAATTCAGAATCCCGGTCCAAATTACCACCAGATCCTTCAAATAAAAAACCTATCATAATCTGGTAGGTTCTAGAATAGAATACACGAAATTTCAAAATCGTGTGCCATAATTTCTCAAGACATGATGTCTATATAATATAATGCGGCAATGTCGACCATTACCGAGTCTACACGCATCTAAATCGCGTGCGAACTGTTACTCTCAGTCGATCGGGTCGTGATATTGTAATTAGGTGGTGACCATCTCGAGTACGTTGTATAATCGTCGCTAGCAACTGGCTAATAGAACATTTCGAGCTGATACTAAATTGCAAAGGCACTCGACCGCAGAATGGCAAATAAAATCAAGTAGGTATTATGTCCTCCAAATACGAGCAATATGCTTCCATAAATCGCCTGCACCATCGCTAGATTTGCTTTCCTTAAGTCGATTCTGTCATACACGAGGTAATGTCCCCCTCCCTTATATGAGATAGCGGAATAGGATCACGTGTAAGCCAATTTCGAACGTGAAATGCAATATAAAAATGTAAATGGAATTGTAAATGCAAGTAGTATCGCCTGCGATTCGTAATGGGGATTTGTTATGATTTTGTTGTTTGGGGATCGTGCGTTCACTCAATAAACAGGGGCTCAAGGTTTGGAGCCTTTTATGTGAACAAGAATTTGAAAACGAAGTCATCGTAGAAATAATTCATTGCATGAAAATCCATATCAGAATGTTCGAATATACAGATAGTTTGAATATTTCATCCCGAAGACCGACGGTTAATCCATTTTACGGTATTCTAAACAATATCAGAAGAGCTACTCTATAATGAATACCAGAGACGAAGCTGAAGAAATGTACATAGTTTCAAGTGGGTACTCGAGAGCGAGCTCAAGAAAAAAGCATCTCCTTTCTCTTCGATTTACTTGAGCTCCATAATGTGGCGGGACGACGCGTATATCGCTGAGGAGTGAATTGACAGGAAACTGAATAAGAGGATATCATATAAAAATTGGAATTGCACACGGTTCTTTTTTTCAGTCATCTATCTCATCATCAGCCGTATCGAATTTCTCAAACAAGAAATTGATAGATTGAAATACGATTGTTTTTCATAATTCATCATTGTTCATTGTTCAGCTATTGTTTTTCTTTCGAACGATTTGGCAAATACTAATCGAATCAATTTTCATTAATTTCAACGAAGAAGCTGAATTGAATATTGTTTTCGAACTGGTTAATGTATTCGTTAAAAAGCTGATACGTGAATCACGATATAAAAGATAAATCAATAGATAAGAATCAAATATTGTTCGGATAATTCTTCTAGCTTTGAAATAACTCTAAAGTAGAGGAAAATGTAATTGTACATGGTATGACTCCGTTTAGAAATTTCATCGACATTTTGATTTTTCTGCCATCAATTGACATCGCGTTAGGTGGAAAAATATTTATATATTCCTATGACGGACGACAGCAGACGTCTGAGGATGATGTCGTCTGCGGGCTACACAGAATTTTATACACGATAATCATATTTCATTGTGCGGGGATAAAAGCGATTTCCACATGGAATCGTTGTATTCCCTGGACAGTCCGGAGATTGACGAGCTTGGAAAGCAAGATTACACTGTTTCACTTTTAACAGAGTGTGTATAGGCAAAGACGTTAGAATATTTAAGTTGTACTTTCATTTCGATACACTGTATAATTTATTACATAAAGCAGTAATTATAATTCCCACGCTATTCTACCGTGCGCTCCGAGTGGCAATCGTAGTGGAGGTAAGTGTTTACTTGGCACTACGTTTCTGTTTGATATGCTCACAATAAACTAGCAAAGTTACATCCGCGTAGAAATAATTCCAATAATAATGATGGATTGATTAGTATCAGAAAAATAAACGTTCACTATACCATCCGCTATACCGTATGCACGTGACAATGTTCAGTGGTAGCGACGTTGGGGTGCAGCTTGACCATCGTGGCTACGTGTTCAACAAAAAAAACCAACTGTGAACGCAAAATCTATCTTTCAGTAGGCATATTGTGCCCTCTTTAGTCAAGTATAGCAGTAGATCGAATTGCTCCAAGTCATGTAATTGCATTTTTTGATGGATATGACAGTCGACCACCATCCGGGACTTTGTCAAATCGATGATAAATCACCAATGGCGACATTGGTCGTCTGTTAGAGTATCGAAACATCAATTTTAGAGGAAGCTTGTTTTACACGCCTTTTATTGCTAATGATGGTCGATGCTGTGGCTAAATTATTCCCTAAACATCCGGTTCAATATTACAGGGAAGCTGCAAATCATTTCCTTTTATTTCACCGCACCTAACCGCGGAGTACAATAACTAAGAACATGAACAGTTGAAAATTGATAAAATATATTCATTATCATGTTTTTATCAATGCACCAGTCCAGTCGACGTCATTCAACAAAGATATAGCTTAAAATCCTGTTATAGGATCAGACGATCTTGCCCTAAAACGCACGTACAAAGAGCTCAAACAGCTCCATGATAATTGACTTGCTCTATCTAAGATAAGGAATGGCGTGAATATGCAATCGTGTTTTTACGGCTGTCTTCTGAGAGTATTTACGGACACAGCTGAACATCTACGATTTCTGGACTGCACCCATAAAATTCTATGAATAAAGTCGTGTATACAACCGGCAATCGTGTATCTCAGAAGTAGTTTATACGTCGTTGAAGATGATACACTATTTTTCAGTTGACAAGAACTAATCTGCAATCTAAGCCGTCTTGATAGATCACAAATCAATGTTGTCCTGTTCCGCATACTGAAAATATTGTATCACGTGCCACAAACACTCGGTATACATAATCGTATGCTTCACAGTTTTTGCAATTTCTATAACTTCCATAACAAACGCCGCATTCAGTCGATCTTTCCCAAAAAGGTAAATGGTCTAAAAATTGTTTTTAGGAGGTATTTTCACTATTTCGATGAAAATCCTTGCTGTGTTCCGGTTGTATATACGTACGTTAGAATCGTTATCACCCGTTGCCGAATGACGGCATGGTATGGATTTCATTCAAAAAATGTCTGTACCATACGGTGGCTGATTCGGGCCGTAACTTGAATTCCTGATATGCGAATGAACACCGAGACATAGAAAATAGAAAAAAAGACGTCGAATTCTCTTTTAAAAATCCGTTTAAACGTTTGGCGAGGGCGCCAAAACAAAGAATTTCCAGTTTTGACGCCTCGCAAAAACAGTGTTTCGTTTTGGCACCAAAATGTCAAATTCCGTCGAAGCAACGAAACGTTCTCAAATTTTTCTACATTGCACGTTTCATGAAGGACATTCTATCGAACTAAAAAAGGCAATATATACAACGCAAAGCCTGGGGACACCATGTTCTATGCTTTTCCCGATAAAAATGTGGTTTTTGATCCGGGAAAATATCGCAAAACCTCCTGAATATTGATGAAAAATTGCCGTTGTTCGACATCTCTAACTAGCAAATTCCACTGGAACGTATATGTTGCAATCATGGCTACCAATCGCTACCTGTCAATTAAAGTTCGCGATATTGTGCGCGACCTCGGCTGAAATGTGTTTACATCCGCCTGCGGGCCGCCGACAACGCTGCAAATAACGCATAATGGTCACGTACAGTCAACAAACAGTCGTTATAGGTGCATTTGTTTAATTAATTTCGAAAAGACGGTGTAATCGAAGAAGAAAATCGTACGCTTTCGTTTGATCGGTGCGTCCCTTGTACAAACGGAAGTGTGCGATATATTCATCATAGCAGCGGCGTGACCTTGGGGCTTACGAGGAGAGCAAGCATCAATTAATCACGATAATTAATCTTTCTCATCTGAATAACCATCTTCCATTGAGTTAATTGTCATCGTCAGTTGCTGATGACTATGACCACACGCGCCTCGTATTATTTGTATTCATGACGGTAGAATTGTGTTTACGCGGTTCTACGACCAGATGAAAAATGAAAAAATAATCCATTCGCCATGCAGGCGCAACCTTGTCTTCGTAAAGTTCTGCAGGCAATTATTTTAATGTTATGATAGATGAGAGTCAATTTGTTATAGGAAATGCAACTCGTGCAATGATCGGCCATCGGTGCTAGAGGAGAACGCTTTGACAAATCTGACGAATCTATTTAGTTTATGCAAGCATCGGAAAAATATGAATATTATGAAGGGACCTTGACCGGTGAATATGACCTTGGAGTGTGAGATGTTTCAGAGGAGTTTCCGTTGCTTAGCGACGACTTACGATTGGGCGCACTGACCCAAAAAATCATAACTTTTTCGGTGCAGAAATTCTAACTGATGCACCATAGATTGAATCCAAAATCAAGGTTTCACCAAAGAAAGGAATTCGCAGATATTGCAGATTTCTTAGCAAAGAAAGGTTCAACATTTTATTGACAATTATAGAAAATTGCTTTTCCCGTTGAAAATATTCGCTGAATGAACTCGTTGATTTTCAAGATATTCTCCTCACATTTCAATAGGAGGTAGATATGAAGCAGACATATCATTCTATACTTAAGGCTCACAGCAAAAATCAAAAGGTTCTCGGTTCTTTCGAATATGATTTCGAAAGTTTTTTCTTTTTTTATGTTCATCTCGACGAAACTCTACGCAAAAATTGACGTTGCAATTCTACAACGAAATCAGTAAATCCTAATATATATATACATATATGATTTTCCGTCGTTTCGTTTCAGTGAATGCCCATGCGTTGTGTAATCGAACGATTTTTTATCAACTATCGCTGGGAATTAATCAATGATAAAAGTCCAATTTCCACGCCGGGCATAAAAGAACTAATTAGCGAGGCGGTCCGTTAATGATGTCAATTCCATTCTGCGGTGTACGAACCATAAAATTTGTCATTGATACTAGAGGAAAAGTAATACTGAACAGCACACTAGCTGTGTTTGAACATGACGTGGCCAGGGAGGGCATTTTCGTGCGGGTTGTTCAAAGGTTATGTAACGCGTGTAAGGGTGGGTGGACGTCAAAAAGGGTGTTACAGATTGTTACAGGTCGAGGGGGTGTCTCAATATCTGTAACATAACGAAATGTTTAAATTCTCAGTAGAAAATGAAAAATCTGGAGCGACATTTTTGGAGTAAAACCAGGACAGGGGTGAAGTTGGACCATTTTCTGATAATAATGCTTTATTTAACTGGAACTATAAAACCTTAAACATAACATAAACATAATTCCTCAAGAATCGAAAGTTACAGGTCGGCCTGTGAAGGGCCTAATGCAAGTTGAATTTGAAAAAGACTCATTTCATGTTTTTCAGTCGTGCTAAACATAAACACTCAATTTCTATCAAAATCAACAATATGTCTATATCACAAGTCTCGACAACAAAATTTCTAGGCGTTCAAGTTGACGACCAGCTTACTTGGAAGTCACACATTAATAGCATCTGTACTAAACTATCACGGTTCATTGGTATAATGGGTAGACTTTATGGAATTTTGTCAAAAACAACTTTACTGCAGTTGTATTATTCTTTCATTTATTGCCATCTCACCTATTGTAATATTGTATGGGGTAATACTTATCCTTCAAACTTAAGAAAGCTGGAACTTCTCCAGAAGAAAGCGGTCCGCATTATCTTTAAAACCGATTTTAGAGCCCATACCTCACCATTATTCAAGTCTGCAAAAATTCTTAAATTGGCAGATATAAACAATTTTCAAATTGGACAATTCATGTATCTATATGTCAATAACAAGTTACCTGAGATGTTCAATAATTTTTTTAAGACGAATGACGTTGGATACAACACTAGAAACAGCAACAACATCCGCCCTGACTCATTCAAATCAAATCTAAAAGGTTTTTCAATAAAAGTCAACGGTCCAAATATTTGGAATATTATGGATGATTCAATTAAAAACTCCCCTTCTATTGAAAGTTTCAAAAATCGAACAAAAAACCTTTTACTTTCTCATTATTAATCGTTACAGTTTATTCATGAAAATAATAATAATGATAATTATGTATAAGGTGCAATGACCTTCTCAAATGGTACTTACTTATGCTCATATGATGTATGTATAACCTTGGAATAAACTCCAAGGTATAACTTTATGTATTTATATGTATACATTTTTGTGTGTGTGTCTACTTGTAAATGTGTGTGAATATATGTGTGTGGTTTTTCTTATATGTGGTGGGTGTTTTGGTGTGTGCGTGTGTGCTGCTTGCTTGCGAGTGTGCGTGCGTGTGTGTGTGTTTGTGTGTATCGTGCGTATTTCATCTCTATTTGTTCCTTTTGGGGTGCCTGGTATTACAAGCTCTGCTTTCCTCTGGTTGCCCTGCTGTTATTTTACATCAGTTTATATATATTTTGTATGAACCAAATAAATCATCTATTGTAATTTTGTCTGGTATTTATTCATTGATGTAAATTATTCAGGAAATAAATAAATAAATAAATAATATTATTTTCATTGAAATAATGAAAAAAAGTGATAGCAAAAATTCATGAAGACTAGTCTTTATGGATTTTTGGTTATAGCCAACTCAGTAGACTGTAATAGCCAACTCTGTGGCTTTTACGAACTAACACTCGCTAAGTAAACACTCTGTTCGTCAATTATTGGGGGGGGGTAACATTGGGGGGGGGGGGGGGGTTAACATTTGTTACGTAATATCATATAGGTCTGCCAAATTTGTTACAGCTTGTTACAAGGGGGAGGGGTATCAGGATTTACAAATAACGTTTTTTGAACAGCCCCTAACCTTACTTTAGGTCAAGGTCATGTACGCACCCAATACAAATAAAGCCGCTGCATACGGAACATTCTTTCACCTGTTTTAGGAATCGTTAATTTGATTACCGGTCGAGTCAATTTCCAGTTTCGAAGAGCCCTCGGCATCGTTTTATTAAGCCGTTTATTGCAAAATTGTTTGAATAAGAAATGCTGATAGATGCGTCAAGCGCGTAGCCACCGACGTTAACTGTCCGCCATTGAGATGTGTCTGATTTACGTGTTCGACAATTTGTGCCGAGACTATAAAGTTTGAGATTGGCTGCAAATTGTCGCATTGCTTAATGATGTAGACTTGAAGATCAATTGAAATGACTAGTAAAGATTGCGGTAAAGTCTCCACGAGTGATCGTCGTTAATTCAACCCGAGTGAAATGTTACACGCAAATCAGATACATTTCACAAAATACACACATATTTCATTCTTAATTCTAATACGTATTTTGAGATTTCGAAGACAATAATTTACTGGGCAAAGTATTTATCATCACGTGCACCTCATGAGTAAATTGGTATCGAGTGCGTAATTTCATTTGTCTATTTCATATGAACTCTTCTACTTGTATTGTACGGGGAGATAGGAATATCGATCGCGAATTAGAGAATCAGCCGAAATGACGGCTTGAATTATTAAAACATTTCCTATGCTCCTCAGTGTCAGCATATATCGTCACAACGTTAACACATATATATGTAGAAATATAGCTTTATAATGGCACTCAAATTACTAAATTGATCGAATTGTCAATTAATGAAATTCGAATAAAATGCTGGCGCGGTAGCGTCGATGAAGGGCCAACAAAAATAGATAAAATGAAATCGCAATTTGATGCAGCCATTATTTTTTTCAGCTTCACCGTCGACTTCCGGTTTACGGGGTGTTGCGGTGATGATCTGAATGGTTTCGTCAGTTATTGAGGCCAGCATAAAAAAAAGAATCGCAATAGCCTCACAGAGCTGGTGTATATCCTATCAAAATGGAAGTCTTCTCTATAGAAACAATTCCACATTTACGATCCGAATATCCACAAAGATGATCGCGTCAACTATCGTAATCTTAATCCCATCATACGGGAAGCCTTAGAGCGGTGTGGCCGAAAGGTTAGAGCGTTCGGCTCTGGGAAGCCAGGTCGTGGGTTCGAACCCCGTACATTGCCGTAGTGTAAAGCGCTCAGAGCAGCCTGGCTTGATTTAGTGCTATATAAGACACTTATTATCATCATCATTAGGGTTTTCTGACTTTCGTCGAAAACCCTCTTGAAATTCTGTTGATTATTATTATTATATATTTTCCGCCGATTTCGTCGAAAAAAATTCATCTTCATTCAGATTCGGCAACTGACAGCTTCGAAACGAATAACGGTCTCTCTGAACCAACAGATTGTCTGAATGTACTTTCCATCCTATTTGAAACTTAAAATTACTTATTAGGTTACTGTAAATAAAGAATTGAATTGAATTGTTAGACAACAAGCACCGGCAAAATAACAGTTTGTGACGTCATTTAGTAAGTAAATAAAGGAGGGCTCCGAGAATTTCCAAATCAAGGGGGACCATACTGGGGTTAGACCATTCAACCAAAAAGAGGATTTCTCCGATAATATCCAAATCATCTCATTTTATTTTTTCCATCGAATACCCGGTAA